>NC_090647.1:437012176-437037176 GCF_040937935.1 Hyperolius riggenbachi
GTTATATCTCCCTCTCCACCAGCACCTCCCCCTCAGATTTTAAAGAGGCCACTGTACTTCCCCTGCTGAAAAAACCCTCACTTGACCTCTCCCCTACCCTCCAACTACTGCACAATCTACATCCTCCCTTTTGCCTCAACATTTCTTGAACGCCTGGTTCACAGATGCATCACACACTACCTCAGGTCCAACTCCCTACTCGACCCCCTACAATCTGGATTCCATCCAGTCCACTCAACAGAAACAGCCCATCAAGACATTAAATGAGCTTACCCTTGCCAGAGCTGAAGGAAACTACTCCATCCTGCAACTCATTGATCCTTCCTTAGCGCTTGTTACAGCTGACCATCCCCTCCTCCTTTAATCCCGACAGTCCTTACAGATTAGTGACTGATCGCCTTTTCATAACCCCTTTCAATGGTTCCTCCTCAACACCCAACACCCTGGGCTCTGTTCTGGGCATCCCACTGTTCTCAATTTACACCTCCTCCATCGGCAAAGTCATCTCCTTCCTAGGCTTCAAATACCACCTATAAGCCAATTATACCCAAATCTATCTCCACATCAGCAATCTCAACCCCCCCCCCCCCCCCTTCCCCACAACCACCATGGACAAGGTCTCCTCTTGGATGTTAGAATAGGTTCTTCAAGCCTAACTTGGATAAACGAACTCCTCATTTTCCCACCCCATGCTGCACCACCCCTCCTGCATATTCACGTCCCAAACAGCACTTCCATCCGCCCTACCTTTCAGGGGCGCTGCCTGGGGGGCACCCTAGACTCTGCTCTCTCCTTCAGCCCCTACATCTAAAATGTTACCAGAGCCTACAATTTCCAACATCCCATCACCAAAATCCGCCCCTTTCTGACACTACCAAGCTTCTCATCCATGGCCTCATCTCCTGCCTTGACTACTTGAATGCCCTACTTTCTGACCTCCCCTTGAAACACATTGCACCCCTTCAGTCAGTTTTGAATGCAGCAGCTAGACTTAATTCTCCCCACCGCTCTGCTTCCACTTCTCCCCTCTGCCAAGCCCAAACTGGCTCCCTATGTGCTGCAGGATCAGTTACACCCACCTACATCTCTGATCTCATTCACAGATATATACCTGCCCACTGCCTCTGGTCCTCCAATGATCTCCGCCTGACCACCCCTCGCATTTCTCATTCCCATGCACGCCTACAGGACTTCTCAAGAGCCACCTCCATCTTATGGAACTACCTCCCCACTCTCCGACGGAACCCCTTCCTTCAACACCTTCAAGCAAGCCTTCAAAATGTATTTCTTTAAAATAGCCTACCCCCATCTACTATACTGTAACTATCTAATAAGCACCTTTTCCGCAGTCTTACCTAATGTTTCCCTCCCCCATCCTTTAGATTGTAAGCCTTTGTCAGGATCCCCCCAACCCCCTTAGTGTGTACTTCTTAATTTTGCAACCCCAGCTATGACATCCTTCCCATGGACTAACTCGGACTTGAATTGCTGGGTGTCTGTAAAATCACATGATCAGGCATCTTATACCCTGTTTGCATGGATAAACTTGTGCTATGTTGTATAACTGTTTTTGGAAGCTAACGTCCTCCATTGGCTGCATCGGTTTTGAATGCAAGTTGTGTAATCTACCCATGTTTTGGGTTCTGCACATGTATGCAGCTGGTCAACTCGGGTGCAGCCTGCATGTGGAAGCGCTGCCATTTTCTCCTGTTGTACAAATATGTAGTATAACTATTTACTACCTCTCTGTCTGTCATCGCTAGTGTACATTGTATGTATCTCGATTTATTGTCCAGCACTGCATAATACTGTATGTTGGTGGTTTAAAAATACGATAAATAAATAAATCTGAATATAGACACTAATTAGCATGCAATACCAAGATTATAAGCTGTGATGGTTGTTTGGGGTGTGTGCACCATAAGTTGCTATGGACTTAATTTGATTAAATGTAATTTGTGTTGATGTCCACTCTCTGTGTAACATCACAATTACAGTATTTTTCGGACTATAAGACGCTCCGGACCATAAGACGCACCCAGGTTTAGAGGGCAAAAACCAGGGGGAAAAAATATAGTAAACCTGGTGTGTCTATGGTCCAGGGGGATCTTGTGGATGTTCTCACAGCAATTATTATAGCCCTCTTGTACTTTGTGTGTCTCCCTGTGTCCTCCTATGCCCCTTGTGTCTTCCTGTGTCCCTATCTGTACCCCTGTATCCTCCTCTGTTTGTGCCCCTGTATCCTACTTTTGTCCCCTGTGTCCCTAGCTTGTCCCCCTATGTGCTATGCTTGTTCCTCTGTGTCCTCTGTTTGTCCCCGTGTGCTGTGCTTGTCCTGTTGTGTCCATGGCTTGTCTAACTGTGTCCTCCGTTTGTCCCCCTGTGTGCTATGTTTGACCTGTTGTGTCCTCAGCTTGTCTACCGGTTTCCTCTGCTTGCCCCCCTAAGTGCTATGCTTGTCCCTTCTGTGTAATCTGTTTGTCCCCCTGTGTCCCATGCTTGTCCTGTTGTGTCCTCAGCGGTTCCCCCCCCCCCCCTCCCTGCATCCTGCGTTTGTGCCTGTGCCCTCTGTTTAGCCAGGTCTTCCTCCCCTACTATCCCCCGCAGTCGTAATTGTCTACATCAGTACAATCCCATTGCCCGGGTGTTATGTAGTTATCGGCAGCCATGTGTAACCGCCCCCCGCAGTGTAATTGGCTACATCAGTATAATCTGAACCTGAATCTATAATCAAACTGCTGCTAATTTCAGGGGAGGAAGGCAGGTGGAGAAAGACAAAGAGTAAACATAGGGACTGCACAGGGAGTCCCCAACACTGCGGCGAAGTGGCGGTTCGTATCGGCGGGCGTTTGTAAGTTGGGGACCCCCTGTATTCGGACCATAAGACGCAGTGACTTTTTCCCCCCACTTTTGGGGGAGAAAAAGTGCATCTTATAGTCTGAAAAATACGGTATATTATATTGATGGCGAGTGTATGGCTCTAAAAATTAAGATTTAAAGGGGAACTGAAGAGAGAGGTATATGGAGGCTGTCATGTTTATTTCCTTTTAGACAATACCAGTTGCCTGGCAGCCCTGCTGATCCTCTGCCTCTAATACTATTAGCCATAGCCCCTGAACAAGCATGCAGCAGATCAGGTGTTTCAGTGGTTCAGACTTATAAGTCTAATCTGACAAGACTAGCTGCATGCTTGTTTCTGGTTTTAATCAGATACTACTGCAGAGAAATAGACCAGCAGGGCTGCCAGGCAACTGGTATTGATTAAAAGGAAATAAACATGACAGCCTCCATATACCTCTCTCTTCAGTCCCCCTTTAAGTATTTTTAAGTGTATTAATAATTTTTTTTTTTTAATTTAAGTATACTTCTGTACACATCTATCTTGCATTTGGGAGACACCTGTACACGCTTTAGATCCTTAGCAAAAACGGTCCTGAGTGTTGTCTAGCATGTGCCTCTAGCTTTACTCCCACCCATGGCCGGCCTTTGACCTGAGCGACCGAAGCGGTCGCCGGCTTCCAGGGGGCGCATGTGATGTACATTAAACTGGCCCTGGCCGCATTTTTACCTGCTGGCTGCGGCTCCGTCTGTGGCTGCTGCGAGTGGTAACTCCGCCCCCTGGTGCTGCTGGGTGTGATGGGGCGAAGACTCCAGGAACCTGCTGCTACCTCTTGCTGAGTCTGTGTGAGACGTGTGTGCCAGTAGCGACGCCCCTCGCTCACAGGCGATGTCTGCCCTGTGCACTAATCACAGAGAGACCTGCTTGTCACTCCTGACTCATGGCCATCTTCTGTTCCCAGCTACAAGCAGAAAAGTAAGATTCCCCAACTGCCTCCCAGGTGGGGTGCCTATATACGCTAAAGGGGATCTAAAGGGGGATCTATACTATACACTATTTATCTACACACTAAAAGGGGGATCGGTTTATATATGCTAAAGGGGGGAGGATCTGCATATGTATACTAAAGGGGGGGGGGATCTGCCTACATACACTAAAAGGAGGGGGGGGGGGGGATTTGCCTATGTATACTAAAAAATGGGGGGGGGGGGTATCTGCTTATATACACTAAAAGGGGATCTGACTATATACACTAAAGGGGAGAATCTGCCTATATACTAAAGAGACTCTGTAACATCAAAAACATCCCCTGGGGGGTCCTCACCTCGGGTGGGGGAAGCCTCAGGATCCTAATGAGGCTTCCCACACCGTCCTCTGTCCCACGGGGGTCTCGCTGCAGCCCTCCAAACAGCCGGCAACAGACCCGACTGTCAATTCAATATTTACCTTTGCTGGCTCCAGCGGTGGCGTTGTGGCTGCTTTCGGCTCCGAAGTAGACGGAAATACCCGATCTCAGTCGGATCCGCTCTACTGCGCAGGCGTCGGAAACTTGCGCCTGCGCAGTAGAGCAGACCCGACGGCGATCGGGTATTTCCGCCTACTTCGGAGCAGACAGCCGTCAGAGCGCCTGCGCAGGAGCCGGGAAGGTAAACAATGACGTCATCTTGTACGGAAGGCCGCAGCGAGACCCCTGAGGGACGGAGGACGGCGTGGGAAGCCTCATTAGGATCCTGAGGCTTCCCCCACCCGAGGTGAGTAACCCCCAGGGGACGTTTTGACGTTACAGATTCTCTTTAAGGGGGATCTGCCTCTATACACTAAAGGGGGGGGGGCTGCCTATATATAACAAAGGGGGGAACTGCCTATATACACTAAGAGGGGGGGGGTCTGCCTATATACACTAAATGGGATCTTGCAAATGGGCATGTGTGTGTGCATATGCACACGCAAAGAGGATGAATGGGGGGGGGGGGGGGGAGCACCAAAATCTGTGCTAATCTAAGACCAGCCCTGCTCCCACCTATTAAAGGGTTTTGAAAAGTAGCATGGTAGCTCCGTGCAGAGCACTATCATGGTTTTTTAATCTACTCTTAACCAGCAATTAGAAATTGCTAGGCTTGATAAATTATTGGACTTGTGATTGCAACCAGGCTGCCCACACCTTTCTTCTTCATGAGATAAAATGTGCACTTCTCAGGTTTTTAAATAAAGAGTAACAATGTTACCAACAATTACATGCAGAAAAAAAAAACATGGAACAGTCCAGGGAAAGAGAAAAGTAAAGGTAGGCAAAGCGTTTAAACAGCAATTAAAGTTCTTAATTACAGAACATTAAGCGATCTCTGTTGGGGAGGCAGTTAAGCGGATTCTTGTCCTTTTACTTAACACCAAAATGTGTAGGGTTTAGGCTGCTCAATGAAACTTGGATGTGCAATGGATGTTTTTCGCAATGTGAAATAAAAGTGGTGGGAGGGTGAGGTCAGAGGGGTACCAAAAACAAGAAAAATCTGTAATCATTCACAAGTGGTAAGCCACTGGGCTTACAACCAGCTTTGGAACAGTTTTTTTTTCTTGAAAAGCATAATAAGCTTAGCTGAGGCCAAGCAAAGCTGAGGCCTCTAACACTCAGACAGACGCCATCACAAAGAAATCATAACACCATATAATACAAACTCAAGGACCCGAAGAGAAAGCCTCGCCTCATATGAGCTCGGCTACATTTCAACTGTTGACATAGAGCCTTGTTTACTAAGGAATTTCCTAGAGATTCAACCTTACTGAAAATCTGGTATTGGGTAGGGATTAACTCTTGCTGTAATAGAGAATGTTATTTGTATCTAAGAAAATTCTCTATGCCAAACCTATTACTGTACAAATTACCAGTAATGAAAAGTTAAGAGTATGTACTAAATTCAAGTGGAACTATACAATATCATGGCAACATGAACGCAAAAACTATAAATACGAGGCATAATTTTGTGTTAGCACCTCAAAAAAAAAAATAAAAAAAAATACTGTACTATTGCTAAAGCACAACGCCTATGAATACAGAACCAAAAAGGATAAGTTGGTTATATTTAGAGAAATAGAATGTAATGCAGTGGCGTAGCTAAGGAGCTATGGGCCCTGGTGCTAGTTTTACATGGGCCCCCCAAGCACTCTATACATAACAATAGATACAGCGCACCAAAACCTGCTAAGGACAACAACAGTGTCAGAGGTGCAAGTAGGGGATGGGAAACTGTTAAGGATTACTACTACTTAAAGTATCTATAGAAGTGATTATTACCAACACAGGGCCAATAGAGAGCTAATATTGTGCTTGAGGGAGGGCCCCTCTGACCCAAGGGCCCTGATGCGGTCGCTACCTCTGCAACCCCTATTGCTACGCTACTGATTTAATGGGAGAAAGAGCAATGTATAAATGACAGTGAAGCCAAATCCAAACGTGCAATGATAGTCATATGGGTAGAACATTATTTCAGCTACTACTTAGGCAAGTATATCCATTCCTAGGCAAAAGGGAGGTGATGGCTTCAGACATATGTAGACTGCTTTGCAATCAGACGCAATGATTAGTAATGATTTTTTACAAGTGACTTTATAGATACAAACTTTAATATGCATGGAAACACTCTTTTCCCATAAGACCAGCTGACAAACTTTGTGGTAATTTTCTCATTTTCTCTCCCACCGAAATCTCTCTTAAGATGCACAATTACTGTCACTTGTAGGGATCCGTACACGATCCCTTGAGCAACAGTTTTGGGATGAATGCTGTACAGATGCATCGCTAGCCTACAGGCTAGAAACATGTTTGTTGATATGGAGGGGGTGGAGAGATGACCAAGCTGCATCTGGTGGGCGGCGTGTGGAGGGGAACAATGGACGTGAGCATTGCAAAAGAACCGGCTTGTCTGGCACTTGGCTATTATATTCCTAAATTCTGGTGCCCACTTAACATACTGTAATTGAGCTCTTACATCCAAAGCAGCATACAGTCAATTTAAACCACTGAACTACTTTGAGCAGAAGAGTAGTTAGGAAAGATAGCCGTTTGAGTGGTATATAGTGGCAGATAGTGAGTACTGGGTCACTGTATACAGCTAAAGTGATAAAAAAAACACAGGGACCTGGTGGGCAGAGAATGACATTCAGAGGTGGGGTAGCCATTTGCTGGCAGAATACTCCCTGCTGCCATTTGCCGGCTCCTGATCACATGATTGGTGAGGTTCAGGGACTAAGCGGCCTCATGCGATCATTTTTGCAGGAGGGCCCTATTAAGTCTAGTTACACCCCTGGCTGTGTCCTAACTCCTTCTAGATTGCCCTGACCTTTGTATGTGATATTTTGTTCTCCAAATTGTAGCGTCATCTGTTCTCCTTGTTTTCATTGGGGGCAATGACAGGGGTGACAACCTAGTGGTCACTGGCAGCAAATAACCTGTGTAACCCAAGAGGCAGCAGTCAAGCTCTTGGATACCATTTTAGGTCATATTTACGCAGAAATACTGAATAGTCAAAAAGGTTCATAAACGCTCAAGTGTAACTAGTCTAGCAAAACAGGGGAATACATATAAAAACGGCGCCGACAAATTTGGGCGCAGCATGAAGCCAATAAACGGTTTACTGAGGTCTGAACGAGTCCCAGCGGCGTTAATTACTATTCCCCCTCCAGGCCACCATGGATAATGGGGAAAGACGTAACTCTTCTGCCAGCTATTGCTGGCGGACAAATTATATTGTTTTTAAGCAAGTTGGGCTCCGTCTTTCCCCGGCGCCCAAATTAGCTTCTGAGCACTGCTATAGCTGTAATTTATATTACAGTCTATGGTGCCACCAAATTTGTTGGCGTCAAATTTTTTCTGCCTCGTTGCAGGGCTCTGTGTTGTGCAAATCTAAGCCTAATCATTTACTTCATAGTCATGAGACAGAACATATTAGGGACTTACTTCTGATCGCAGAGTGGCTTTCATGCATGCATGGCAGATTGGACCATTACGAGAAAAGTTTAGAGGAACACGGCGTGTCCGGTTTTGGCAGGTCTGTTCTTCGCATACAAGCCAGCCCTAAAATAAAACAAAAAAAAATGAATGAAATTAACAGGAAAACATAACAGTGTGTTATGTGGAAAATTACTGCTGCCCAGTTCATTAGGGATAAAAGCAGGAAATCTATTAAAATAACAATGAAAGCATAATTTAAGTTAATTTCTGTGTGAATCCAACAGATGCATTAATAAATATCCTATTAAATAAAGGTTTTAAATGAAGGCGGATTTGCACTGTAATAGTTCCAAATTAAGGCCTGTTTCACATCTGCGTTTTTGACCAAAACTGATCCAGTGAGCGGATCCGGTGTCTGCTTCACCGCATCCGGATGGCTCAGTCCGTGGCCCGTTCACATAGTGAAAACGGATCTATCAATGATTAATCGGATCAGTTTTCACTCCGAAAATACATACCTAATCTTGTGCAGCAGCCAGCGGTAGAGGCTTCATCTTCTTCCGCTGTGACTACACAGCGTGTCATGTGACTAGTCACATGATGCAGAAGAAGATGGAAGCCTCTACCGCCAGCTGCTGCACAAGTTTAGGTATGTATTAAGCCTCCGTAGCCCACCTGCTGCACCCTCCCCTCACACTCCTGTCGCTCAGGATCACGTCGGCCCATGCCCCCATCCCCCGTGGAATGGTCCGTTTCTTCACTAGTGTGAAGAAACGTTCCATTTCCCATTGCCCCCCAATGCTGCAGTATTTTTTTACGGATCCGTTCCACTAGGCAGAATGGTCCGGAGAATTAGGGCCTGCGGCATTTTTTTGATCCGGGGGCCAGAACTACCAACAGACGCATGCGAATGGATCCATAGGTTAACATTGGATCCAATCACATCCGTTACGTTTGTACAGTATACGTTCCAAAAAAAAAACACAGATGTGAACCAGGCCTAAGTGTTAGCCTTGTGAACAGTAGTAAGGATACAATATAGAACAATCATAGAAATGTATTACAAATAACAGAAATCCTGCCCACCTCACTGGTTGACTAAGAATTAGACACTGGCGCAATTGAAATTATGTAAGTTCAGGGAACACACTAACTAGGTATGGTTTAAAAAAGTTACAATGTTGGATGTAAATGCTGTTTTTTCATACTTTGGCACCAGAGGCACTAGCATTTCAGATTCCAGACAGCAAGAACCAGAACTTCAAAGGCATTATCCAAATGAACATTATGGCAGAACAATACAGTCCTGCTTGCCTACACACATTCCAAGTCTGCTCAAGGGTCATAAATTAGGGACAAGTACCAAGTAGTCAAGAGTGACTTGGAAACGACAGACAATGTTTATGGCCGTAAAGTAATATAGTTAAAGTGAACCTTAAGCCAGGAAAAAAAAAATGAGTTTTCCTCACCTGGGGCTTCTACCAGCCGCCTGGAGCAGTCCTGTGCCCTTGCAGCCACTCACTAATCCTCTGGTCCCCAGCTGCCAGCTAGTTTCGTTTTTGCCGACAGGCCCGTCAGGACTGGCCAAGCGTATCTTTTTCCGCATTCCCGACTGTAATTAGTGCTATTGCGGACCGTAACGCGTACAAAAATACGCGTTGCCGCATATCTATGCGTAGGTAATGCGGCAACGCGTATCTTTGTATGTGTTGCAATAGCGCTAATTACAGTCGGGAATGCGGAAAAAGATACGCGTGGCCAGTCCTGATAGGCCTGTCGGCAAAAACGAAACTAGCTGGCAGCTGGGGACCAGAGGATTAGTGAGTGGCTGCAAGGGCACAGGACTGCTCCAGGGGGCTGGTAGAAGCCCCAGGTGAGTAAAACTCATTTTTTCTTTCTGGCTTAAGGTTCACTTTAAGGCCTGCTACACACTGGCTACAGTTTGCACTGCATTTGCGTTTTGAAAAATGCATTCTTATTCACTTGAATGCAAATCGGGGCAAAAATTAAGCAATTTCGAAAAATCACTGCAATCAATTATACCGCGATTCTCATTCAAGTAAATGAGAATGCATTTTTTAAAACAAAATGCAGCGCAATTACAGTTAGTATGTATCAAGTCCTTATACTGTAAAGTGCATGTGAATCCACAATGTGGTCTGCAAAAATATGCATTCAACAAAAGATGAATGGTGAAATATCAAAACACAGGTGGGCTCTCAAGGCGTTCGAGAGAGAACGGCGCCGGAGACTTGGGCGCAGGACACAGCCAGTATATAACTGATCCTGCTGCCGCACAAGTCCGGGCCGTGTTAATTACTATTCCCCCTCCAGGCCGACATGGATAGTGGGGGAATGAAATAATTCGGCTTCCAGCAATTGCTGGAAGCCGAATTATTGTTTTAAAAGCAACTTCAGGTCCGTCTTCTGACGGCGCTGAAGTTACTCCCTGTGCCTGCGATAGCCGTAGTTCCTATTACGGCCTATGGTGGCGCCGGCTGCGCCCAAGTCTCCTGCGCTGCTGCGCCCAAGTGTCCAGCGCTGGATTTACCGTGTTCGCTCTCAAGCCCTACAAAAGTTAAATACTACCGAATAATTATTGGTTTCTGGTGAACTTTACAATGTAGCAATGTTTGGAAAGGGTATTACTCCAGCAGGTTCTCATTTTTTTCTTTCATACCTGTATCATAACACTGCAATGAACCATGGGCCAAAAATGATTATGAATTGATTACTGGCAAAGTGTGCTTGGCCATCAGAGTATAAACATATTTTTTAAACCTCGTACATTTATTTTATGTGTATCAGCTGGAAAAGCAGGTTTAATGTTGTTTTGTCTCAACTGAATAATAATCTTTAACACAGTGAGAAAATTCAAGTCAAAATATATGGACTATTGACTTTTGGTAATCTCTATAGAAGTTGTTCTCTTCCAGGAAAAAGTTTTATGGCTGCAATTCCCCACCAGTGAGAATTACACTTTAGTCTAACTGCAACTAGAGAGAACCGGTCACTTGCATACCTGATGTTTATCTCTTTCAGGCAGAAAGGAACACAGCATAGTTATTTGTATACTTAGCACTGTACATACACAAGACTATCAGGTCACCTCACCTTGGGTACACTTTAAAGAGAAAATGCAATGAAAATAACGTAATAAAAAAAGTGCTTAATTTTTACAATAATTATTTATACAGGATTTAGACAGTGTTTGCTCATGTGAAATCTTTACTCTCCCTGATGTACATTCTAAAATGTATCACATGGTGACATCTTTACTGTTGGCAGGTGATGTCTGTGGAAAAAGATGATGCATTTTGGCAGTTGGAGACAGCTGTTATTTCCCACAATGCAACAAGGCTCCCACAGTATGATGTCAGCACCATGGTCCTGACATCACACTGTGGGAGGGGTTTCACCACAATATCAGCCACACAGACCCCCCTGATGATCCGTTTGAGAAAAGGAAAATCTTACTCATGGGAAAGGGGGTATCAGCTACTGATTGGGATGAAGTTCAATCCTTGGTTATGGTTTCTCTTTAAAGGATAACGGAACTGGCATTTAACATGATGAGATTAACATGTATGTACAGTTCTAAGCCTAAATACCGATAGTTTGTGTTCCCTTTGTCTTACTATGTAGGTAGAAATAAAACAAAGTCTTGTAAAAGTAATAACTTTTTCTTACTAAAACTGTTAAGTCTGTTTGAAGAAAAAGTATCATTTGCATGCCCAAATTCTTTTTTTTTTCTTTTCCGCAAAGTTTATATTAGCAGGACAAAGGTAAAAACAGACTTCACAGCTGTGCTCCTGCGTCCCTTGACGTTAATTTGCATCATTATTTGCGGGTTTTTTTTCATGTGGATTCTTATGCCATCTAAACAAATACTAAAAAACGTAAAATGAACACGTGACTATCTTCACGTGTAAAGCTACACATCCACAAAAGTACCATAGAGAGACCACCTTGTATTAATTGATACTGAGCATTCCTTGGGAACCAGGTTGACCGCCACACTCTCCCAGTTCAATGGAGAAGTTAGATCTCTTACACCTTCTTGCCATTTCTTTTTGAGTTTTGCCAGACCTAGGTCAGCTTGGCTATACAGAAACTTATAAATTTGACTAAGTAGTCTTGTTTGTCCTACCAGACCATGCCCAAATTCTTAAATTGGACTATGTCAAGTTAGATTATAGTGAAACTTACAGATAACTTATCAACGTATGACAGGGAACCATTTCTGAGTGCAGAATAGTTAGAAGAAGAGTCAACAATTTAATGTGTAACAATTCATGTACAGTAGAATTCCTTTACAGTAAACTCCAAGGGACAAGGAAAAGTAGTTTACTATATCAGAATTGGTCATACATTGTATATTAATATGAAGACACATGTACTGGGACCTGAGGACTGAGTTTACGATATCCAGAGGTTTACTATATCAGAGTTTATTATAACTCGATTCTACTGTATAACCTATATAAATATATAAAAGACTTATTCAGCAGTGAATGAAAAATGAAACTTAGATTTTTAGCTTTTAAACAAAATGAGTAAGACTACAGACACAATCGTTTATCAATCTAATTTAAATGTAATTCTGCAATGGCGTCCGACATCACTAAAGATCTTAAGAGAACATCGTGCATCGACTGTACCCGCCTGCCGAGTAATGGACAATCCGTTGTGTATCGTTCGTTGCTGGTGATTTAGTCTTCCATGGGTACACAGCCTTATTCTGCAATGCTATCATAAAATGCTGTCTATGTCCGTTTATTAGGAGCGTGGCAATGTCACAGACTTTACTTAAAAAGGTTAAAAGCACAGCTGTATTGGTGAATGGATGTGCCAACCCAGTTCCTGCCAAAACTAGCTAGATGACACGTCAACTCTGGTTGAACTCGATGGACGCAAGTCTTTTTTCAACCCAAATAACTATGTAAAAGGTATCTCCAAAATGTCAGGTATTCATGATGTACCAACCCAAATAACTATGTAAAAGGTATCTCCAAAATGTCAGGTATTCATGATGTACCAAAAGTGTACAAAGTGATGAGCTATGGACAGGATCATGTACACCCAAGGCTCAATGATAAATGCCGGAAGCAAAGGCTAGCCACTCTGATCCTTCAGTACAGCTACTGTAGAACAAATTGCTTGAACGAAAAAAAGTTTATCCTTGTATCAGCAGATCACTGTAAAATGGTAAAATCTAAAATTGAATCAAATTCATAATGAAAACAGACTACCTACATGTCCGAACCATGTTATTTTGATGAATTAAAAAATACATAAAATGTTATGAACTAAAACTCAAAACATGGATGTTCTGCCTATACAGTAGAAATTCTGGAGAGGACAGGGGAAACAATCAGTCCTGAAACATGGGCAAACATGCTACTAAAGCACCTGTGTTCAAAATAAACAGCAACTATCTCTCGGGCAAATAGGCTACCACACTCTTGTATGAAACACATAATGTAATTTGTAGCCACTTCCTTAGTTATAATTAACATTAAGGAGGTCTCTGTGTGTTTATCGCATTTCTATTCAATCCTTATTTAGGTGTGTTTGCACTTCATATCGGCTAATCTCACTTCACAAAGGACAATAACTGACATCATCATCAGTGGAAATTAAATACTGGAAGACAGCATTTCAAGTTCATTACGTTTCACATAGGAAAAAAAAAAATCCATGAATTTAATTTATGCTGTTAATTAAAGAAACAGGTTTCAAAGTAGTCCCTATCTGGGTGCATTGATAGAACAGATCTATTAATACATACACATAACATTGCGCAAAAAAAGTGGGATCAGCGCATCTGATTGATTTATTTCTGGTCAGCTGCTCCCACTTAATAGTTTTCCTTTGGTGTATATGCAGAGCCTCTGTTTGGGTTCAAGGTGCGTTTGCAGTTTCTGGGGGGGCTCAGCGCATCTCTGAGCAGAGGCCATTCAGAGGCGGCCTGGTGATGCGCTGATCCCACTTTTTTTGCGCAATTCTCAATTTTACTGGTAGCGCGCCCAGGCTATGCATATGCATAGGTAGAATTTAGTTAGTGTTAGGTCCCCTCCCATGGAGGAAAGACTTCTTCGACAGTGGGAGGGACAAGTACCTAACAAATTGCAAATTGTTAGTGAAACGAACATCCTCCAAGTGGTAGACAGGTCATGTGTATGCTCATTGTGTATTTGAATCCCATGAGTGGGGTGTGCACTTTTTTGCAGGTAAGCACTCATCTGTTTTTAAGTAGCGCTGTTCATTTCTTTGCTATACACATAACATTGCCTAGGAACAACATTTGGCTGTACATCGACATGATTATGGACATTTATTGAGAGCGTTCTATAAGGCAATTTTAACTAATATAAATACTTTTAGCCATTGACCTTGAACAAGCATGCAGAGCAGACATTTCTGACTGAAGTCTGACCGGATTAGCCACATGCTTGTTTCAGGTGTGTGATTCAGACACTACTGAAGCCAGAAAGATCAGCAGGATGCCAGACAACTGGTACTGAATTGGTGGGAGGAGACAATCCAAATACATTCAAAACGCTTAAATCAGTTTAAAACATAAACGTTAGCCTACCTTGTGAAAGTCAACAGACTACACAAGCTGAAAATGACTATTGAAACACTAGGCTGAAGCGTTCAGTGGGTTAAATCCAATTTCCTCAGGCCAATATAAGTGTCTTATTGCAGCAAGTAAAACAGAGCACCCACTGGTATTGTTTGATAGGAAATAAATATGGCAGCCTTCATATCCCTCTCACTTCAAGTGTCCTTAAATAAGGTACCCAGTGAACAGTTACTGGTTAAAATGTATTGTGTTGGAAATAGGGAACATGGACTAGTGCAGGCATGGGCAAACTCGGCCCTCCAGCTGTTACAGAACTACAAGTCCCACAATGCATTTGCCTTTATGAGTCATGACTGTGGCTGTCAGACTCCTGCAATGCATTGTGGGACTTGTAGTTCCTTAACAGTTGGAGGGCCAAGTTTGTCCATGCCTGGACTAGTGTAAGGATCTAAGCATCTTTGACAAGAGCCAAATTGTGATGATTAGACAATCTTGCATTTCCAGTCCAAACCTCCTGTTAAGTCATGCATTTGCATACATTTTTCAGCCCTCAAAACGCGCTCGCACGCACACACGCACACACACACAATTTCACCATTAAGCTGCTTGTACTCATATTAGTCATAAGAAGGAAGTCAACATTTTTGTCAGCAATTCTGGGACTATTTCTGTTCCACATAATTCACTATTACGGGGTGTGTGCATCTCATTCAGTTTGGCCAGTTCACATGAGTGTCTGGTGCAGCAGTGGAGGTGGCTCTGTCGATTGCATTTGGCAACCTTCGGTGGCGGTTCCCAGCGCTTCAACATTGTGGTGCTTTTTTAGCCCTGTAGGGGGACAAGGAGCTGCCAAACGAGACAAGACATTGGGATTTACCGTGGCATTTATGGGAACGATAGGAAAAGCCGGCACCGTCGTTTAAAAACTGCTTCCATTTGTCTGATGGCTTTCAAACAATGAAACCACCCCTAAAAGTTGTTGCTGTAATTAGAAATGGTAATATAAAGACTATAGCTTGCTAAATATGGTTTTACAGAAATCCTAGAACTGACTAATAAAACACACAGAAAAAAATTGCTTGCCAAAAGGCATGCAATGTACATAAACAGAGTAAAGAGCCGCGACAGAGTGTATACACAAAAGTCTTCACTGATATATTTTACATGGTATAACGAATGCCCAGAAGTATGTAACATTATTGAAAAAAAAGAGAAATTTGCTGAAACCAGCACGCAGCATAAAGACCATAAGAAAACATAGAAGGTGAATTGTTTTTTTTTTAAGGTATTAATGTGTTGGCGGTTAAAAGCAAACGTCCTTTATATGTCAGATAAAGGATATATGCTAGCAAATGTATTGCAAATCTCTTGTGTATCCGGGATACTACAATGTACTTCTGTGTCTCTGCTGTAGTATATGGGCCTTATTACATACGGTATATTAGAAAATCCCAAGATAGTAGAGGCCTTACACTGATTGAAAGGCATTTGTCATGCAGCTATAATTCTACTCAAAGTTAAGGCTATGTATAAAGCAGTGTGCATTTTATAAGAACATCTAAAAGCTAAGTGTTTTTTCCCCCTTCTTAAAAAATACACTCCATTCACCTCTGTCAAATCAAACTAGCTTTCCAGAAATAACAGGTCACCATTACTATACAGCAAACTATTGAAGGAACAATTGAGCACTCTGGCACCTGTCAATAAATCAAATAGCACTTGAGAGATTACATGTGGTAACATACTTCAGAACATGCAAGGAGCACAGGACATGCTTAGAATGAGGAATCCTGTCAATTTAGTTACATAGTTAGTTGGGTTAAAAAAAAAAAAAAAACTTGCCTGCACCAAAACTAGCCTGCACCTTTCTCTTTTTCAAGTTGATATTTGTATTCCATTTGATATCCCTTAGCCATTTGATTTTTGAGAATGGTCAGGGAGATGCAAACTTTGTATGCAAATTTATGCAGCTTGAAATTGGACAAATCAAATTAAGCCAAGGTGGGATTTGTTTGAACCATTCACAAGCAGCATACATTTGCATACAAAATATGGATAATCCTGAATGATTTACATTTCATTGACCAACCCTGTTGATTTTCAGCTTAAGGCCTGGAAACCACTGAAAACCGCAAACGCAAAACGCAACCGCTAGCGTTTTGTCAGAGCGGTTTGCAAGCGGATTCATGCGCGTTTTTGGTCGTGTTTTGCAACATTGTATTTTTTTGCCCAGCGGGTGCGTAGCGTTTTGCGTTTTTATCCTGATTGGTCCTGTGAATTATTTTTCATTTTGTTACAGTGTGCTGAACCGCAAAACGCTAGCAAAACCACTCAGTTTAGGTTTTGCTGAGCGTTTCCGCTAGCGGTTCAATACTTTACATTGAAGCGCTAACGCTCCCAAAATGCTGCACGTCCTGCGTTTGCGTTTCTGAGAAACGCAAACGCTCCTGTGGAAGTTGCCCCATCCATTAACATTGGCCCAGCGTTTTGGCAAACTGCTAGCGTATCGCAGTGCTGCCAAAACGCTGCCAAAAGCACTCCTGTGGGTTCCAGCCCTTAATCTTTGCTAGCCTAATTTATTTTTTACAATTTTTATTTCACTCCTTATAATTGCTTAATGCAGCTTCTGTCCCCTCCATTTTAAGGCATTAAAAGCATCCCTTTCAGCTAGATTTTTCTCCTCTAACCTTTCTATTCACACATTTTTTTGTTTCTAAATGTTTTTGTTTCCATATAGAATTTTTACTACAATCTTCATAGAGAATAAAAAAAAAAAATTAAAAAAAAAAAAAAAAATTATATTTTTTTTTTGTCTATTGCAAACATCAAGAACAAAAAAAATCCATTCGATTGTAAACACTTTGCTTTACACAAAAATAAAAATGCGCACAAGAACTGACTGAAATTATATCTAAAATCCTAATATCTAAAATCTAAATCAGGCCAGAAAATGGATCACAAGGAGTGTAGCGGTTTATGTGGAAGTTCAGACAATCAAGAGTACAAGAGTGTGCTCAAAAGCCAATGACTTTTTGTTGAGAACCGAATGAAGATTTTACATCGCACTGACATGGCTGCTGTGCACACTTAAAGGGGAACTTCAGCCTAAACAAACATACTGTCATCAAGTTACATTAGTTATGCTAATTAGAATAGATCGGTAATATAATCTCTTACCCACCCTGTTTTTAAAAAGAACAGGCAAATGTTTGTGATTCATGGGGGCTGCCATCTTTGTCATGGGGGCAGCCATCTTTTTTGGCTGAAAGGAGGTGACAAGGAGCAGGAGACACAGTTCCAACTGTCCTGTGTCCTGATTTCCCCTCCCAGCTGCGCACGCTAGGCTTCAAATGTCAAATTCAAAATGTAAAAAAAAAAATTGCACCAAAACAGCAGAACGAGAACATCATCAGAAATCCCATCATGCTTTGCACAGCATCAGGGGAAAAAAAGCCCAGGCAGTTTTCTTCTGTGCAGCTAAAAATGAGGCTTGTATAAGAGAAACAAAGTTCTGATGCTGTGAAACGGTTAAAGAAACACCAAGGCTTTTCAGTGCTGCTGAGTCGATTTTTAGTCCGGAGGTTCACTTTAAGAGTTAAAATGTTACTCCTTCGGCTGGGTGCCCACTTGCGGCTGCGTTCTCAACTCCTGGCAAATTGCTGAAAATCTGTGATTCTGGAATGGTTGGAATTTTACCCTAACTGGCATTAATGCCATTGCTCCAGGGAAATCGCAGAAATGCTGCAGGCAGTGCATTTGTGATCGCCCTGCAAAATGCAACGCTGCTGTGGGCTCACTCTCCTAGCCTTTCAGCAACAAAGCACTTTAAGGCTGCTTACACACCAAGACGTTACAGGCGCACGTTAGTGCACCTGTAACGCTCCCCCAACGCACAGCAATGTAACACAAGTGGGCTGTTCACACAGCCCACGTTGCGTTACATGTAACGCTGCACGTTCTGTGCAAAGTGCAGCATGCTACGGCGTTGGAGCGGCTATAGCCGCGTTAGACTGTTTGCACATGCGCAGTGGGGGGCGGAGAGGAGGCGGGGAGAGCCAGCTACAGTAGCCGCGCACATGGCTACTTAATATTCACTGCACTGGCGGGCGCTGATTGGCCGGCGGGACCACGTGATGCGGAGTGTCTCGCTCCGCATCACGTGGTCCCGCTGGCCAATCAGCGCCACTCTGGGAGACATTATAGGACTCAAGCTGCCTAACGCGGCTCACTCTACCGTCGGCTCTTGCAGCACCATACGTTGTGTTAGGTGCACGTTATGCGACCTTAACGTGCCACCTAATGCAACGTCTTGGTGTGCAAGAAGCCTAAAGGATTGCTGGGATTCCTAGAAAGCAAAAACACAGCCGAAAGTGCTCTAGTGGGTGCCCAGCCTTAGACCGAAAAGAACAGTGTGAGACTCCAGACAATTCCTAAATACAATTGCTACTTCTAATGTTAAGGACAGGATAGCTTAAAGGGAACCTAAACTGAGAGGGATGTGGATTTTAATACCAGTTGCCAAGCTATCCTGCTGATCCTGTGTCTCTAATACTTTCAGCCACAGCCCCTGAACAAGCATGCAGATCAGCTGCTCTGACTGAAGTCAGACTGGATTAGCTGCATGCTTGTTTCAGGTGTGTTATTCAGCCACTACTGCAGCTAAGGAGATCAGCAGGGCTGCCCGGCAACTGGTATTGTTTACAAGGAAAAATCCACATCCCTTTCAGTTTAGGTTCTCTTAAAGAGAACCCGAGGTGTGTTTAAAGAATGTTATCTGCATACAGAGGCTGGATCTGCCTATACAGCCCAGCCTCTGTTGCTATCCCAAACCCCACTAAGGTCCCCCTGCACTCTGCAATCCCTCATAAATCACAGCCGTGCTGTGAGGCTGTGTTTACATCTGTAGTGTCAGTCTCAGCTGCTCCCCCGCCTCCTGCATAGCTCCGGTCCCTGCCCCCGTCCCTTCCTACCAATCAGCAGGGAGGGAAGGGATGCAGGCGGGGACCGGAGTTCTGCAGGAGGCGGGGAGAGCAGCAGACTGACACTATAGAGATAAACACAGCCAGCTCTGACAAGCTGTTTGTCAGCAGCGTGGCTGTGATTTATGAGGGATTGCAGAGTGCAGGGGGACCTTAGGGGGGTTTGGGATATCAACAGAGGCTGGGCTGTATCAGCAGATCGAGCCTCTGTATGCACATAATATTCTTCAAACCCACCTCGGGTTCTCTTTAAAGATCCTATTAACACTCAATGCGTTGTATTGCATCCCATTTGCCAAAATGGACGCAACTCTATGCAGCGCATTAAGTGCAAATATGTCCTTAAAGTGAACCTGAACAAAAATTGTCCCCATAACATTGTTTTACTGGTGCACAGTGCCAAATCCTATTCCTGCAAATAAATACAGCATCGGCCATAACTATTTAACTTTTTTACGGGCGCTGCCATTTTGCTTTTGGGAAATTCCCTAACCCGCACAGGTGATAATGACAGCTTCTGCATAAACAGTCAGTTGATTTTATACATTTTGCGCATAAAACCAGAAACCTTGTTGAGGTTGCTGGTTCCAAGCTTCCAATGAGCAACTGACTCTACAGTTCCAAGGAATAAATAAAAAAGAAGCAGCACACTGATGGCTGCAAACAAAAGCTAATTCAAGGACCAAAAAGCACACATATTACTGCTGCCGTTCTTATTGTGAACGTAGTGGTTTAATGTGAACCTGTGCAGGCAGAAAACATTAAAAAGCAATGTTGCTTTGCAGTAGACAATGCCTTGCTTTTATGATCACTTAGTTGGCCTAAACTACACCTTTGCAGCCCTTTAAAATGAATACACGAATTTTAACTCCTGGAGTGGTCATGCATTGGTAACAGGCACCCACATGAAAATGCATGTACATTTCAGGTAGTCCCATATTGCATGGCATAATTAGGAACCACATTTTACTATGGTAATTTCTGTGTGGTATTTTCATTCACCAGTACATTAGTTTTTCAACTTGAGGGTACACTCAATATATTAGTTATTCACCTTAGTGATGGATTATACTGAAATTCCAGTAACTGCTCTTAGTTACATAATATAACATTTGAAAGCATTACAAAGCATTCCATGCGTGTAGTAAATGTTTATTTTCACTGCAGAGAGCACCAGAATCTTGCTTATTCCTCTCTGGCTGGATCTTCACTCTGCTTCCTCCTTTTCTGCTTCAATGTGTCTTATCTGTTGCCAGGGTGTCTATTCAGCAGAGGGAGAGGTCAGAGTGAAGACACAGGCAGAGAGCCTCAGCCAGCAATGATTACATTTGCTGATTAACCAGAGAATGCTTTCTAATGTTCTTTTATGTAACTATAAACATAGTCTAAACCTGGCAGTGATAAAAGTATTTGTATGGCAACAGTCATATACCCCCTCTACACATTCCAATTCTCTGGTATGCAGTCTGATGACTAAATCACAAATCACAGTCGCTCCTTGTCAGTCACAAAGTCTTAAGGTGGGTACACACGTCAGATAAAAGTCTTTGGAAAATGAAAGATCACAGACAATTTTACACCCTTTCATGTAGTATGAGAGCCAAACTCTACACAGTCTATTCTATGGAGCTGAACTCCCCATCAGATAAAAATCTTTGCAAGATGCTGCACACAAAGATGCTGTACATATGCAATAGATCAGTTTCTGCAAAAGATCTGTTCCTGCAAAAGATCCATTCCTGCAAAATGCATTCATAGTCTATATCTGCAAATCTCATACACACCTTGTTTAACGGACAATTATCTGTAGATCAGATCAACCAGGTTGGATCTTCAGATCGGCAGATAATTGTCTGATCTGCAGATGAATGTCCATTAAACAAAGTGTGTATGGGATCTGCAGAAGTCATAGACTATGAATGCATTTTGCAGGAATTGATCTTTTGCAGGGATTGATCTTTTGCAGACACTGTTCTGTTGCATGTGTACAGCATTTTTGAGTGCAGCATCTTGCAAATATTTTTATCTGATGGGGAGTTCAGCTTCATAGAATAGACTGTGTAAAGTATGACTCTCATACTACATGAAAGGGGGTAAAATTGGTCTGTGATCTTTCATTTTCCAAAGACTTTTATCTGACGTGTGTACCCACCTTTATTCTTAAAAATATAAAACAACAACATTCTCACAGGCCAACTCCACAAAATCTGCATTTTATGCATCATAAAGAAATGAAAAGTCACTAAAACAACATTCAACCTTTAGTTCACTGTGCTCACAGCATACAAGATAAGTTCATGGTTTACTGATTTATAGCAGTGTTCAAATAGCTCAAACTGAACTTGAACCTAGTAAGTGAATTAAGTGAATATTTAGTTGCATAAATGTGGTCACATCATGCACCATTGCAAATACATCTAAACAGGACTATGCCGATTGTTGCCTATTCTCAAATCACACAATTGTGATCGGGCATCATTACTGTTTTGCATGAAACCTGCTTGGCACAAAATAGTTAAAGTGGTAACTAGGGCAGAAAATTACTGGGCAATGTTTGTTCATTTAACTTTAATTATTTTGTCCTTGAGAACGGCGCTAATGAAACCGAATTTCTTCTGTGCTTTTGAAGAATGGCTTCAATGGACAGCAAACAGGGCCAAGCTGAGACAAGGGATCTGGCTGAGCCTGGGGGTTGCTAGGTGATGCAGAATACAAACCCACAAACTTGTTAAAGGTTTACTTAGCTTACAGGCAACTCTCTCAGGCCCTCCAAAGTTTTTATCAGACTGCAGATGCAGTAGAACATTTGAACTTGAGGAGCCTCAGAAACGTATTAGTTAGATGTCAAACTGCATTAACCTAAATGACAGTCGAGGAAGACAGTGATATGGCAACCTGTGCAATACCACATTTTATTTTACTTGATTACATAAGATAGGCATTTCTGCAGAGCTTCGTACGGATCTACACAATTTACTTGATGTATTTTTAAAACACAAATAAATAAGTATAATTTAAGTTGTATTGTGGCGACTCTTCATTGGGTACTGCTTCTGTGCAACTTGTCTGTTCTTATGTCACTGTAAAGAAATGTATACCTTGCGCCTTGCCCAGTGTATCTCCTTTGCAAAGTGAGAACACTATTCTCGATTACTCTTAAAGGGAAAGTGTCTAACTATCCTACGTATCCACCAGTCAAATTCATCACACCATTTGGCTCCCCTTTTCTTCTCCCCAGGTTATAGGATGTCATGTTTGGGTTCTGGCATAGTTCCCAATTATGAACATTACTAAATTGGATAATTAACTTATTAAAACTGATATTAATGGGCCTTCAAATGCCACTAACTATGGAGAAGGACACATTGGAAGCAGGAAGTGCTTATGTATTTAAAAATAAATTACATCAATTCACCAATATCAATTTCCACTCCTGCCAATAAAGCCATTGGTACGAAAGTGTTGGAACTCAAGAGAGGAAGGCTGTATAAGAGAGATGATAACAGCAGTAACGACATTAGGTAGTTTTAAATCGAAAGAAAATCATTGTCCCAGGCTTCAGAAACAAAATTAGGCCTCTTTTCCACGGACTGTGTGCTCAGCAAGCAGTTGCCAGGCTGCAGTGAGCAGTTATCAAGTAGCAGTGAGCAGTTACAAGGCAGCAGCAAGCAGTTGTGAGAGGCATTTCACTGCCTATCAACAGTCCGTGGAAAAGAGGCCTTAGGAACCAGTTACCAGGAACACTGCAAGTTTATGCAGTAACTCAAAATTTGTAACAGCCAAAAAAACCAATTTTCCATCTTGGTTAATGAAGAGCAGTATTAAAAAAAAATAAAAAAAGTAGTTCTAGCACAGGATGATATTGAAGAGAAAATTTATCTGTGACAAAGACAACTATGCAGCAGAAAGTGTTTTTGCAGAGCAGTCTAATATTCAGAGAATTTAAAAGAAAGATTAAAAGATTGCAACTGAAAGGGTATTGGACTAGGGACTCTAACTCCAGCAGCAACAATAACTCGGGGAAAAAATTCCCCCTCATAAACCTGAAAATTGACACATTCATATAGAACCAGGGGAAGCGCTTATATGTGATACCCTTCCACAAATGGCCTCAGTTTTTCATTAATTCAACCATTTGATTTGCCTGCTTTGAGGTGAACCTCAACACATCAAAGAGGAACTGCCAGCCCTCTTAGGCCTGGGGGCACACCAGAGGAGTTTTTCTGGGCGTTTTGAATTTTTAAATCTGCTGCTTTATGTTATCCTATGTGTCTGTGCACACTGGAGCAATGAGGTTTTGTAAAAAACCCCATAGCATTACATTGGGAAGAGCTTTTGAGACCTCTAAAAGCTCTTCCCAATGTAATGCTATGGGTTTTTTTTACAAAACCTCATTACTCCAGTGTGCACAGACACATAGGATAACATAAAGCAGCAGATTTAAAAACTCAAAATGCTCAGAAAAACTCCTTTGGTGTGCCCCAGGCCTTAGTGCTTGGGGAACTCCTTGTGGAGTGGAGATATGCTTTCTGCACATATGGAATCCCAATTTATCCAATTAACGTCCAATATCCCCATGAAACTCATTCAGGCCTGGAGTTTCACCAGACCATTCCTCAAACTACCACAATCCGAAATTGACCTATTCTAGATTAAAGCAAAATAGGAAGTTGAACCCGTGGTTTATAAAGAAACATTTCCCAATGTTACCTAACTGAAAAGCAAGATCTCCTATTACTTGGGGACTGAACGAACATTGAACTTAAAAGTGCTGTTAAGGGAAGCCATATCACCCCTTTAAAGTGGATCCGAGATGAACTTTTTCTCATTGCATAATTGTGTTCCTTTCCTATTGTTTATAAGGCATTCCTCAAGCCAAATACTTTTTTGTTTTTGTTTTACTACTCTAATTCCCTATAAACTAAATAAACCACGTCCACAGGTTTTCATAGAGCCTTGACAGTAGCAAGTGCTCATGGGAGCTCAGTCTGGGCAGGAGGAGGTGTTACTAGCCATTGATTTCAGAGGCAGAGGGGAGGAGGGGGCTGAGTGCTCAAAATACAGATAAGCCTGCCTCTGTGTAATGTTTACAAACAACATGGCTGCTGTCATTGTATCACAGGAAGAAATGATCATTTTCTATTAAAGCTGTTTGCAGCTAGATTTGCTGTGTAAACTAAACTTTAGATAAGTTATATATACAAGTTACTTGTTATAGTTAGTTTTCATCTCAGATCCGCTTCAAGCACACAGTTCAACAAAGACGATGAGGTTAGCTAGAGAATACTTAGTATCACTCCTGAAAGGGGCTTCTTATCTAAATGAACTTTTCATTTACACAGTCCTGATTGTGTATAGGGTTGGAGGATGGCATTATTACAACTAAAGTAACTGCAGATTTATCAGTTTACAAATCCCAGACTGACCCACTGGGAAGCCTGAATGTGTCAGGCTTGTGGTTGGTGACGGAACGCTTGTCAAGCTATTTACACCATCCCCAGAGGCCTCTCCTCATTTTTTACCCTGTGATCTCACAAATACACAATAAGCCCTTTGAGTAAAACATTAGGTCGCTGATGACAGGTTTGCGACCATAGATGTGGTGAGCTTGTATAGACATATGGCGCATAAGACTGGAAATTAGGTTG
>NC_090647.1:437052176-437057176 GCF_040937935.1 Hyperolius riggenbachi
TAGGCTACAAATCACTGGAAGGGTAGGGTAATATACCAATATACAGAAATATATATAGGAAGTGTTTCTGATGCTGAAAACAAGGATTATGACCGTAAAATTGGGTATCCTGATCAAAGTATTACGTTCTTCTATAGGTCGTTTCAGTGCCTCTTTAACGCAAACTGGGCTAGGTTTCCACCAATAAACCTAATCAAGTTAAAAAAGAACTCCAGTGAAAATAATGTAATACAAAAAGTGCTTTATTTTTACAATAATGATGTATAAATGATTTAGTCAGTGTTTGCCCATTGTAAAAACTTTTCTCTCCACGACTTACATTCTGACATTCATCACATTTTTGCTGCTGGCAGTTGATGTCAGTGGAAGGAGACACTGCTTGCGTTTTTAGCAGTTGTAAACAGCTGTTATTTCCCACAATGCAACAAGGCTCCCACAGCGTGATGTGAGAACCATGGTCCTGACCTCTGTGGGAGGGGTTTCACCACAATATCAGCCATACAGAGCCTCCTGATAATCCCTTTGTGAAAAGGAAAAGATTTCTAATGGGAAAGGGGTATCAGCTACTGATTGGGATGAAGTTCAATTCTTGGTTAGGTTCTCTTTATGGTTGCTTAGGCAGGTCAATTAGCAGCACTTTATGAAATATAGCAATCCTTCCCTCTGCACAACAGCAAAAGTAGTACATAGCGATCCTATTATTACGTATTTAAATAGCACACAAATCTTCTGCAGAATTTTAGACAAATATTAAAAAGTGAAGTACCGAGGTAGAGCATTTGTAGGTATAGGGAGGAACCAGTTGGGTCTGTGATCCCTGAAGCAGCCAAAGCTAGTGATTTCACTGGATGAATTGGGGGGAAATTAACTTGATCTGGTTAAAGGCCAAAAATTTTTTTTATAATAATTAAAAAGGATACATCTGTTCACCACCTGTAGGTTAAGTAAAATATACAGTGCACCTAACAAAACAAAATTGGAATTAACATATGAGTACAGGTGTAATGAAAACTAGCACAGAAGTGGAGCAGTTGAAATATGTAGGGAGATGTGTACAGCAGTACGTTAAAATTATGCTCCACATTATTAATGCCAATGGTGAGATTCAAAGTTATAGGTAATGTGTTGCTGTGTATTAGCTAGATACAAAAAATGTCATACATATCGTTTTAACAGGCCCTTACATAAAACTAGGATTCTGACTGCTCTGAGTAAGACAGGGACAACACTTGCCCTATTCACGTGGGTCTTTCTGCAATGTGGAATTGCATTTGCTTGTACATCCAATGTCATTCAATGTTGCCCATGTATGCATGTTTTTCAAATCCGACAGCCTGACGCTTTTTTCCTGGACATCTAAGTTAGAGGTATTGTTAGACCCCCAGTTGATGTGTATTAGGAAGATTCTGCAGTTTACATGGCTGTTATAAGCAACACAGCATAGCAGAAATAGGACTACTAGAAGAGGATAATGACTGAGCTGAAAGGGTTACAGAAACACAGGCGCAGCGGATGAAGATCACAGTCTACATAGGAGGGAGAGAATGACCATTCAAACAGCTCTGATGAAGAGGGGTGTTCCCTTTGAAACGTAACCCTCCCTTGGCTCTTGTGAGCGTGACGTCACTCATTGAAGGTAGCGGAAGTTCTCCCGCCATCCACAAGTGATGCTGTGACCACCAGACTTGCTGCACGGACACTGTTTGGGAGTTCCAGCACTGCCCCACACAGTGCCTCTCCCCACTGTAACCTGGTCCAGAACAAGCACTTGGATAGAGGTGTCCTGCACCACAGCGATTGGGATTACACCCATGAGCCCGCTAGGAGAAGTAAAGTATTGCAACCTTTACACACTGGCTACATTTACACAGAACATATTGGCCACTATACTGAAGTAATTTTTAAGCATTTTGCATGCACATTCATGCACAGCAATTAAGGAGACTCAGTATATTTAGATCAATAAGGGAGCCTAGGGCAACCATGTACCAAATTACAAAATTTATTGATATCAAATTAAGTCACAGAACCATGCAATAAACCCCCCACTTAAAAACAAGCGCTAAGTGCGCACATTGATGTATTTATAAGCAAATTGTGTAACGCTGTCCCTTTAAGTAGTGCACGCCAATGGTGAACAAGTCACTGGTAAATACAATCTTCAGGCCCATAAATGTTGTGAAACACCGTTGCAAGGATGCACCGAGTATGCAGAGAAGCCCATAGCAGCCTGCCATGTGCATAATAGCACGCCTCTCAGTATAGCCATTGTAACGCCCTCATTACAGCCACAAACCTGTGTCAAACCTCAATCCCCTGATTTGGAAAGGAAAGCCACAGCCCTGATTTGGAAAGGAAAGCCACTTACGTGTCCCTCAGAATAGGTAGTCGCCCTTGTAAAACATGCTATCCTTCAATGGATTCTAGCATATAGTCTGACCCAGCTTGAATCTGCAGTTGATCAGCTTGTGTGAGCATGTAACTTCTGGCCGCATGGAGGAAAGAACGCTCACAAGCCGGGAGTTGCTTTTGCAGAATCTAACCCAATTGGGTGAGGCGTACATGTAATAAAAACGCCTGGAAAAAAAGGTGCAGGGTATTGGCACTAGTAGAATATCAGTAAATTTACTGATATACTACTACTTTCTTCCGATAGTAAAATATCGGTAAACATTCCAGATATTGATATCTTACTATGATCTAACCAAACCCTACTCTCACATAGAAACCTCCCTCTACCAATGCCTAACACCAATACCCCCTCTCGTGGTGCCTAACCCTAATACCCCCCTTGATTGTCCCTAACGATAATACACCCCCCCTCCCCTTCCTCCCGCAGTGCATAAACCTAAAAACCTCCCTGTGATGGCTAAACCTTAACCACCCCCTGCCCCAAAACTGTGATTGGCAGCAATGGAAGGAATTTAGGGCACCCACGTTTTATAGCCACAATTTGTGGGCGCCCAAAAAATTCCATCTTTTGCCGCTAATCACCACTCCAATAAAACACTGCTGCAACGCCGCGTTTAGCGGATGCTGCCATGGGCTGTAATGATAAAAGCCATGATTAGCGGCAATATAGGGGAAATTTTGGCACCATTGAAATGTGACAATAGATGGAATTTTGGGGGGCTATAAATAACAGGCACTTCGTTCTTCTACTGCATACATCTATATATTCGGTAAGATTGTAAAATCAAGATTGTATCATTAGTGAGCACCTTTAGACTAGAATAGGAACATAAGACAATGACTATGGTAGGGATTATATTGTGAGCTTCTCTAAGGGACAGTTAGTGACATTGCTAGATACACCATATAAAAGCACTGTGGAGCAGTGTATATACTTGCATATAAGCTGCCCCATGTATAAGTCAAGGTACCCGCTTTTCCTCAAAAACCAGGAAAAAAGTGATCGACTTTCACATAAGCCCCCTCCCCAGTATAAATAGCCTCATGTGCCCCCAGTATGAGGCAACCCCCTACCCATTGTAAATAGCCAAATGTGCCCCCAGTATTAGGAACCACGCTGCTCCTCATAATCAGACGTGCCCCCAGTATTGGCCAGCAAATCGCGGCAAATTGCGCGTGCAAAAATCAGCGATCGCGCGAATCGCGGCACTGCATTTTGGGCTTTGTGAATCAAGCCCAAAATGAGGAAATCCTAGAGAAATGCCCTTTATAAGTATTTAGAGAATTTAGCCTAAATCCCCCTCACCTGACTAACCACCACTGTAATTCGATCTCTCAGCTGAGTCAGCTCAGGAATCTCCTCTGCCATGGCAGAGCAGCTAATTTGTAAACACAGGATGTTTACAATATGCCTGCTTTTATGAAAGCTGGAAATGGACACACCGCAGATTTATTGCAGGATTTTGTATCAGCTTAACAAAGAAATAATTTTTTGAAGGACCTTTTACACCGAGGTGGTGCAGTATTTTTACCACACCACACCGAGCAATGAGAGTCTTTGGAGACTTTCATATTGTGACGTTACGGCACAACGCAAGAAACATTTTCGCCGCATCCCAGATGCAGGTCAAGAACTACGTTACCGTGCGGCTTTTGTGTCGATCTGTGTCGGCCCGAAAGTCATTTTAGTCTATGGCGCAGCGTGGATTTTTTAAAAATTATCGACGCAGCGTTACAGCGAGCATGCACGGAAGCATATTTTAACAATACGCTTCCACACACCCGAAGCAGGAAGTGACGGCAAGCACGCATCACTTCTCTTTTGGCCAGTGGCCAGACAGTCATGGCCTGTTTTTGACAGTGCGATGTGGTGCGTCAGACGTGAAGCACCGCATCGCTAACACTGGTTTATGGTCCGAAACCAGCCTAAAGGTTATAATGCTGTTGCTTATCTTTTAGAGCAGAGAGTTCAGGTCCACTTTAATGTAAATAAATAATAGACTGAGCTCGTCTATGTCCGGTTTCAAAATCAAATAAAACCTTGTTAAAACAGTCTGGGTTTTTTTTTCCACCTGTACGCTGTGCAGCCACCCTGACCTTTGCTAATTTGAGCATCTTTGGAAATGCAGAGTATATTTCCTGTAATATCTGTTTTGTGTGGAGTGGCCGAAGAAACTTCCCAATCTGACTGTTGGCTGTAAGTGAACTTTATCTCCAGCAGAGGAGCTGTTGATGAGAGATTGTTCACAGAAAGCACTTTATTAGATCATCAGTCAGACATTTTCACAAGAGTACGTCTGAAACATAGCATGCCGCTCCTAATATACCAGGGAGCTACCGGAAAACTGGCACGCACTGCTGAGAACTTTCCATAAACTGAACTCTCCGAAAGAGGAGGAAAAAAAATCTCCGCAGCTTAAATGCAGCTGCCTTTTTCAATGCAGCAAATGGGTAAATTTGACAAAAAAGCCACCATTAAGACTACATGAAAGGCTCAAGGCAACATCCTTTCAAAGCTTTGTACTTCAGTAATCAACAGATGTACTTATTCACCCCCCTTCCCTCCTCCCTACCAAACCCGATCAAGA
>NC_090647.1:437059676-437152176 GCF_040937935.1 Hyperolius riggenbachi
GCACAGCTGACACACATGGGTGCAGCCCATCTCAGCGATGTCCTTGGAAGTGTGTATGAGCCCTAACTATCCGTCCCCCTAGCGTTATGTCACGCATGCGCCGCTCGTCGTCCCTCCACCATTCCCCACATAGCAACATATTGCATCATCAGCTGCACAGCTGACACACGTGTACAGCCCGGCTCAGTGATGTCCTGTGTATGAGCCCTAACTAACTGTCCCCCTAGCTACTGCTACAACTAACCCTCCTGCTACCCTAAGCCTAACACTATATGTTCCTTCTTGCAGCTCATCTCCTACCGACAATTTCATTGGCACAGGGGCCAAATTAACATTGCAATCTATAGCAATACCCAAATTACCCAGTGCCATGTGGCCTCCAAACTACCTGCCTCACCCACTCACTACAACACAAAAGCAGTCACATGGAGAAATTCCCCAATGCTAACTCTGAATTCACATATACTGTATATCAATTGTGTATTTAGAAATTTGTTTAAAGAGTACCTAAATTATAAATTAAAACTTGCATTAAATATAAGTTGCCAAGATATATACAGTAAAATCACACATGAAAACGTGTGATTTTCTCACCCCCAGGGTCCGTATTCCACATATGGTCTTGAAATCCACACCCCCAGTGTGAAACTGGGCCCTGGCCTTTTTTTCTCTCCAAACCATAGGTGCAAAGGATGCTGGGGGACTGATGTTATAACTCCACCCCTCATGTCCATGTGATCTAATCTAGGCAGACAGACATCGGAAATAAGAATTATAGCAAACAGACATGATAAGATGGCTGTAGCAGTTTTCCTGTCTCTTCTCTCTCCTACACACTGTGAAAAGAGAAGTAATTTGATCCAGGCAGGCAGAGAGCAGGGAGGGGCAGGGGAATTAACCAGGATGAAGAGGTGGGCACAATGCTTTAGCAAGGCTTCAGCTTTAGGAAAAATAAGGAAGTGCTACTTACAGATATAAATGCGAGTCTGTTCTATCCACTATGATGTACCAGATGTAAACTTTATATGTTCATCTAACTGTACACAGTGCATAGACTACATATATGTATTGCCATTCAGACCTTTTTTTTGGCTGGAGGTAGTCTTTAAAATTTGGCTGTACAAGTTTTCTCACGTCTTTTATTGTTATTATTATTTAGTATTTATATAGAGCCAACATCTATACAGTGATGTACAGAATATTTAGTCTAGTCACTTCGCTGTCCCTCAGAGGGGCTTACAGTCTAATCCCTACCATATTCATGTGTATAATGTAGGGCCATTTTTTTAGGAAGCCAATTAACTTATTTGAATGTTTTCGGGGTGTGGGAGAAACTGGAGTGCCCGAAGGAAAGTAATGCCGACACGGAGAGAACACAAACTCTTCAAATAATATGTGAAGTGAACCCCATAAAAACATTCAAAAACCTTTTCATTTTTTAACTTCTCAAAGCTCTAACCTTGTCCAAGAAAACCAAATGAGAAATGATGTTTCCATAAAGGCAAGTGAGACTGATATGATTAAGAGTAAATAGGTCAATTCAAGTCAAGAACAGAAGCATTTGGAGGAGACAAATGACATACAGGTTTACAGTATGTGATATGGTTTGATAAAGCTAAATAACTCAGTAACGTGAAAAACTCTGTAAAAGGTTCATTAAAGATATAAAACCAGTGCCAAGTTTACCTTCTGTTAGCACAAAAGACCAACATCCAATATAGCTGAATCTGCAATGAATTTTTAGCCTGCATTAAGCGGTTGGAAACCTTGTATTTGCACAGGTGCATATGTTCACAAGCACTTGTGCGCTAACAACATAAATATGAACAAATACAGATGAACTCTGTACTAGCTTTTATAAACAGTTATGTTAAAGATTAATATGTTCATTGTGAACACAGTTGCAAACTAAATACTTGCAATATCAGTACTAAAAGTATTAATTAAGCATGCTAAAATGTTTGTACTACATTGACGTGAACAAAGTGCTTGTAGGTATAGCTTGAGAAAAAGCCACCAAGCTGTGACTCGCAAAAAAGGAAAACATTAAGATGACCAGCAAAGCTACGACACAATGTTATAAATTTAGAGTAAATAAATCACAGATCTTCAAAAAAATCCCCCTTTCTCAAATTTTCTTTACTGCATATGTACATCAACATTTTCAAATATGTAAGCAATGCAAAGCAGGGTATCCATAAAAAGCTTGATTTTTCTTTCAACTGGATATTTCAAAGTAAGCATTTCTAATCCGGAATAGAGTGCAGAAACTAGATCCTGTTTGGAGTTTACAGCTTTCTGGGACTCTGCTAGAGAAATTCTAAACATTCACTGTCCCCAGAGACTCTATATAAAGGTAGTCCCCAGTTAACAAACGAGATAGGGACTGTAGGTACGCTCTTAACCTGAATCTGTTCTTAAGTCGGAGCACTGTGCCATCTCTGTCCCCTGTACCTCCACTGTGCCTCCAGTGTCCCCCTCTGTGTCACATCTGCTCTCTGTACCTGCCTACACAAGTTTAAAAGCCATTTTTTCTTAGAATGTTTTAAAATAGATTTTCTCAAAAACTACAAGTTCAATTAGAAATTTTTTTTGGGGGGGCTTGTTCCCATGGAAACACAGAATTCATGCCGTTCGTATCGGCGTGTCGTTCATAAGTCGGCGTTCGTAAGTTGGGGACTACCTGTATACGGTGAGAGGCTTTTCTAAGTTGCCCCAAACAGCTTAAGATTTGCTCACGCTATGAACTAATATGGAATCCTGGAAGCTCACTTTCAGCCAGTGGTGTCTTATTGGAACTATAACTTACTGTGCAACAAACTTAAAACCTAATTACTCACCAGCATTTGGTATTCCACTGCTGGGATATCTTTTCAGTTGCATGACCACCGTCCCATCCCCATGGCCACAGCGCTGTTTCTCTCATCATGTGACCTGCTGTGACATGCTATAGCCAAGAAGATGGCAATGGACATACAAGATAAAGAGATTTCCCAGTGGTGGAATGCTGAGTGTCAGTGATTAACTTCTCCTCCTATGCTCCACTTGCAGCTCTTCATGGGAAGGGCAGGGGTCACATCTGCTACACATACTAGGGGTATTGCCTATTATTGGGGGCATACATATTACAATTACTGGATATACTGGAGAAAGAGGGCGGGGGTGGGGGGTGCAGCAGTGCTACGTCATACAAGGAGCACACATAGCCATCTATACTGGGGAGGAGGCATATCTGCTGCCTGATCTGGGGGCTAGCGTAATGCAGGGGGCAAATCTATCTTCCTATAGTGGGGTGGCACATATTGCTACCTAAACCAGGGGCCTAGCTAATAACAAGCTAATAACAAGGGCACGTTTGGCTTCCTGTAGAAGGAGAAGAGGGCACATTTGCTGTATATACCAATGGGGCTACCTTACACTGGGGCAAATGTAGCTACCTTTACTAGGAAGGAGGGCTACCTAATATTGGAGGCACATCTGGCTTCATATACGGTGGGGTTACCTAATGCTCAGGTGCCCTCTGGATACCTTTACTCAGGGACACTACTACCTATACTGAGGAGTACCTCTATCTACCAAATACTTAGTTTGATGTGTAGCTATGGCTACCTAATACTCGAGGTGTGCATCTGGCTAATATATGGTGGCACCTCTGATTACCTATACTTGGGGGCACATTAGCTACCTAATACTTGGGGGCACCTCTGGCTAACTAGGCTAGGCAGGGGAAGCAGGGGAGAGGTAGCAGCCATGTCAGCCAGCACACTTGCAGTGCGGTTTGGTGAGCATTCCAGTCAAAATTTGATGGCACCTGAACATCTGTGCCTATAGGTTCCTGTGATGTAAAATGGTGCCTGAATTCCAAGGATACTTTTTTTCTTTTTGTTGTTAACCATCCTCTATGACGCTGGATCCCAATCGGTGTGCGGCAACACCAGTTATGTGTCACTGCAACACCAGCTATGTGTTGCCGCATTCCCCACTCTGCCTCCTCCCCGCTTGTCGGCTCTGTACTCCGCTCATTGTATTAGAGCAGTGCTATCCCGGCTATGGAGCGGTGAGTGGGCTTGAGCTCAGAACGTCCCCTCTGCTCTAAAAGATACACAACATAATACATTTTAAGAAAGCATAATAACCTTTTACATATTGCCCCTGCAGCAACCTTACTGTACCAGCAGCAGATTATCCCTGCAGCCCCCACCACCCATTGTGCAGAAGCAGCATTGTGTCCTTGCCCCCTCCCCCACTGTGCTGGCAACAGCATATTTTCTCTGAGCCCCCATTGTGCCTGCAGCATAAGCATATTGTTCCCTGCAGCCGCAAACCTCCACCCCCCCCCCCTCCCCTTTACAGTCCTGCAAAGCTCTAAGCCTCATTTTCCAGTGATTTAATGATTATTATGCTTATTTTTCTATCATACGTGAGGTGTCATGGATATACAAATGTTTGGGGTAATGTAACGTGTCACGGATATCTGAATGTTTGGCATGATGTCTCACGACCTGGAAAAGGTTGGGAACCACTGCTCTATGATCACCTCCGAGGGTCTAATGTTACACAGTGCAATGCAGTGGACATCTACAGATTTTTCACATAACCCTGACATTTCCTAATTATCTGCAAATATTACACCTCTTCCTGAAGAGAAAAGGCTATTCTGCCCCAGTCAGGTAAAAAGGGTAACATGTAGCTGAGGAGATTTGGGCACCACCATAGGCCATAATGTGAATTATTGTTACAGTGGCGCTCAGTGAGTGATTTGGGCACGGGCAAAAGACGAAGCCTAAATTACAATAAAAACAGCATAATTTGTCCCCCAGCAATAGCTGGAAGCCAAATTGTGTCTTTCCCCCACTGTATGATAGTTTGGAGGGGGAAAAGCAATTTACAACACCGGGAAATTTTCCCCAGCAGGGTGAGCCATTTTTCAGCTTCACCCTGCCCCCAAAGTTCCCAGCACCTTCTTTACGTGTATGCTATTCTCCCACCCACTCCAAGGCAGTTATAGCATTTTAAGGTCTCCTCTCTTTCTTAATTCAATGCACCCGGTTTCCTAGATGCCAGCTGAGAGAAGGGCTAGAGTACCTCAGATAACCACAACTGTGGTGAATAGAAAACATGTCCATCATGCTAAACCATCTTGTAGGGGACAGGTTTTGTCAGTCAAGAACATAATGCTGAGCACAGACTCACCAACATTGGGCAATTAAAGTCTGGTTAAGAAGTAGCCTGGTATAATGAAAAAGTTTTGAAATGTCTAAAGTGACTGATTGAATCAGATATACATCCATTCTCAGGAACAAGGCTAAGATGAAGACGACATGTAAGATCTTTATTTGCTTTAACGGGTCTGATGTTCTCTGTCGCAAAGGATTTACTGAAATTCATGTCATTTGTTAGTTCATTTTATACTTGTGCCAACTGCCACACATGAAGGAACTTCAAAAGACATAGGCAAGAGTCTGATGACACCCGATCATATGGGAACTGCACCAACAGGTGGACTAATGTCCATGTTTCCTTCTCACATTTGTGGGACAATCTTGCCATCATCTTTGAGACTGAGCCAAGACAGTCAATCTTTATAGGACACAGAAGGTGTGATAAGTATCCCTCTCTGACCAGCTGGGGGAATGAATTATCGAGGATTGAAAGACTGACCAAATAAACTGCTATGTTTCTTGATACACTCTTTAACCTTTGAAACATTATACAATGTCTAGAAGACAGACAACTATCCTAGTTTTGCCTGTAAATAAGTTAGGAGACATGGCATGCCTACCCCCGAATTAGATTATATTACTGTAGTAGTATTACGAGGGTTGGAATTTAAATAGTGGAACGGAAGTGAGCTCAAATAAAACATTTCTGTGTAATTCTGTTTTAATGCTAAAACGAAGGGGCATCTAATGTAAACTGTTTATCAAATACAAAATTGATTACCCCATGAATTAGTAGGGTTTCTGAACTCAGAAATTAAGCATGGGCATAAAGTACTAGATTTTCAGCATCAATATCACACCTCTTTCACCACTGGCTGGCGCTGCAATGCTGACATCATCCTCTGGGTCACAATCATATGGAATATGATCAGAACCCAGAAGATGTCGGGACTGCAGTGCCCAACCCAAAGGAAGATGAGAGCTGATCAGTGGCATAGCAATAGGGGTTGCAGAGGTCTCGACCGCACCGGGGCCCTGTAGGACCCTCCTTCGACCGCATTATTAACTCATTATTGGTCCTGTGCTTTTAATGATCACTTCTATAAATGCTTTGGATGTTAGTAATCATTACCAAAGTGTTCCCCATCCCCTTCTTGCACCTCTGACATTGTGTCGTCCTTGGCAGGTTTTGGTGTGCCGTATCAATTGTAATATATAGAGTGTTTGGGGGGAGGCCCCATGTGAAACTCGCACTGGGGCCCACAGCTCCTTAGTTACGCCACTGGAGCTGATCCAGCGTCTGGACAGGGAAATATGAAAGTGCTCACTGCGCCCACGCTCTGCAAAGCCTGCACAGGCTGTCTACAGTGAGACAGCTCGGGTGAAGCTACTAATAGGTTAAACAAGTTGTAGAAATCTTCATCTTAACTGTGAGCTGTAATATGTGAAAGCAAAAGTGCCAATGTATTCAGTGCGCAACTGAAGTGGCAGAGTAATGTTGATTGAAGTCAATGCTCTAAAATAAAAATCCAAGCTACCCCAGCTACCACTGTAATACTAATCAGCAGACCTACCTAATACAATGATGGGCCAGCAGCAAAGAATGGGAAGTAAGAGGGATCTGCCTCAGGTCAACTTCCATCAAGGCAAGTGTAGTGGTTCTAGGAGATTTAGGGCTGGTTGGGCACTAGAAATGTACAACTTTAAATATACCACTAATATTATCACACAGAAAACATCTAAAACAAATTTTGTAGGCTTCTGCAAAACATTCGCCAGAAGATTGGTGGAATCAATTTATACCTTCATCTCTTCTAGAAATGCAAGTGATTGCTGCATTTTAGTTTGTATTCCATGGTAACTACATCAACTGACACTCTGCCATTCCACACATGACATCACAACAGCAGCATATCATGCCAAATAAACCGTGAGAGACACATATTTGTCCAGGCGGGGTAAACTATGAAAGACAAGAATGAAAACCCTTCTATCGATGGCTATTAAAGGGCTGCTAACACTTTACATATAAACAGCCTGAACCCGAGGACACAATAAGCAAATCCAGGGAAGTTTAAGAAAAAAAAAAAAAGTACTTGAAAACAAGTTTACATTTGCCATTCACTGTCCAACTGCTAGTGTCTAAATAAAGTTTCTGTCATTTCTCGCTTCATACAACCGATAAAACATTTTTCCCCTGGGAGAAAACACTTATTACATTGACAGCCATTTAGAAATGACATTAACCTTTAGCTTGCATGACTGCTTTGTCTAACCACCGAAATCTGTGAGGAAAGAAATCCATCAAAGGTTAACCACACAAGCTATATAGGGAGTGAAAGAGCTAAAACAAAAAATGCGTGGTGTCATAATCCTTCACCACTACAATACCTAGAGTATTGAATCCTCCCTGCGCTATGCAAGAATCAGGAACTCGACACTATCATAAGAGGAAGTGGGGGGGGGGGGGGGGGAAACAGTTTGTCCTAGGCAGATAATCTGATTTTAGGTGCGAGTTGCAGCCTGTTTCAAAAAAATACTTAAAATGAAAAATGATCAAAATAGACAGGTGATTGTACTGTTCTCATGCAAATGGTTTAAATATTCTACAAACAATACAGCATATAAATCTGGCCAGACAAAGAAAAAATAATTTTCCATTCATGTACTGGAAATGGAGAGTGGGGTGGACTAACCAAATTACCACATTGTGTTCTCCCCAGAAATTCTTTCCAGCCGGGTGGCATGAAAAAGTAGCCGGGTGGGGCAAAATGAGAGAATGAAGGGCCGGTGTTTCTGTGCACAACTCTGCTTACAGCATAGGAGAAGGTGAGCTGATGACAGCCGGATGCTCACCAAAACTAGCCGGGTGGAGCACCCGACTAGAAGAGCCTGGGGAGAACATCGGGTCCATGTATATTGGCTATGGTGTAACCAGATTTCAATCACCAATTCAATTGCCATGAGACACAGTTTCATAAATAGAGAAATCAAAATTAAATACACCGTACTTTTTCAAACTGCACCAATAAACTGATAGAAAGACCCATATGTACATCTTAAAAATAACCTTTTTTTTAGAAGTAATAAAACTGGGCAGATAAATATGACAAACTATTAAACTAGTAAGTATAGCCGGGTCTAAAAACCTACCTGGGAAAGAGTGTAGGCACGTGGGTTTGGTAGTTCTTTGACATAATATACTGTATAAACAAGATCAAAGACCACTACTTAAGATGTTCCTCCTCCTCCCTCTCCCCCCACACACCTTTTGCCTACAGAACACACTCCATCTAACTAGTTCAGAACACAATCAGGCTCTACATGCTATACAAGAATTACAAAAAAAATAAAGGCTTTATCAGGGGTAATATAAGATGCCACAAAACAGATGCTACATCAAACAAATATAAGGTGTCCATAGCCTTGTACTGAGTGAGTGCGCCACTGTCTCAAAGGACTACTATAAACTGTATACCTAGGGGGGAGGAGACCCAAACCTGCATAGCACCTGCTATGTCCAGCCATCTCTGGTATGCTTAACCTGTAGGGATACATCACTATCATACACAAAGCCACAATATAGACATTATCCCTAATTTAAAGTTTATAATATACAGAGTATAAATTAACTCTATATTCATCCCACCACATCATGCTGCTGCCCAGCATGTTTAGGCCACAGAATACCTGGACCTCATACATCCGGAATGCCCCTGTACTTTATTAATTGTCAAAATGAAAGTTTCATACTCCTCATGGTAGGTGCAATTTACTCAGGCTCCAGGACCAGGAAAATCCTAGAAGCCATCTAGCTAAGACTTTCTTTAAAAATTAAAATGGGTGTCTTGATTTTTTTTTTCCCGAACTTCTGTCAAAAGAGTTTACTTTAAAAAAAAAAAAAAAAAAAAAAGCACCCTGCTGATGTCTGAACTGAACAGACTGACACCTGAATTTCAGATTAATTTAACCGGGCCTGCCAACAAACCACACAGTTTTCTGTATCGCATGTCAATCATTGTGAAAAATGTAGCCAAACGACAACGACCAAATTGGGATAAATTCAGATGACTGTTGGGCAGATATGGTGCAGTTAGCCAGGTGTGCACAATGTCTTTATACAACATTGTTCCACAAGAAGGGCGCATGCCGTGTGAAATGTTACTTTCGATCTGTGCATGGACAACATCATTTGAAAGGCTTGTAGTTTCTTTTTGCTGGGGTAATAATAGTTGTTTGTGGCAACTTTAATCTAGCATGTGAACGGACCTTTATTCCGTTTGGTTTGCTGCTCTCCACACAGCTTTCGTAATCACACATTCATATTGTGCAACTGTAAGTGCTTATGATCAGTGCTCTTTTATATGGCATATTGGTATCACTGCACATTTGATTCCATGTGCAATGTATTTTACACCTGTAGTGTTCTTGCTTGTGTAGATAAACAGTTTTTATTACATATTAGCTAGCCATTTCACATCACGGAAGACACTGGAACAGCATAAATCATGGTAACGAATGAGATAATATTTTATTCTGTGTTTGCAGTGACTCAAAGACATCCCTGTGCATCTAGACAAAATGAGAAATAAAAATAAATTATGTGCAAAAACTCATCAGTATAACTCCGTTCAGGTCGGACGCTTAAAACGCAAAGTATGGAAACAAGCCCGGGAAAGAGCAAACATTTTAACTGAATACAAACATTTTAATATGTAGTTTGGTAAAGTTCACCCCCACCTGTGAAACAACACTTTTGTATATCCAGTAAGGCTTGTATAAATGTGATGGAAAGAGTTTGGGAAATTCAGCGCTAATGGAGCATAAAAGTGCTTTTTGGCTGAAAGTGAGATCATTTTTTAAAAATTCTAAGCATGATCACTTTCCTCTTTCCCAGCTTCACTCTCATCTTTGCAGGAACAGTCTGATACAAGCAGAACAGCTTAAATAAACTAGAAACATTTCAAATGATCCAGAAAGGATTAATAGGCACCACGGGAAGTCCTATAGGCTTAGTGTATACATCTTCCATCTTTTCCCCCTTGATGAGCAGTAAATGAAATTCTGAACAGTTTCAATGTCACCCGATAACAGCACTAGACATCTCCTGTCCAAGAAAGGCAAACATTTTATCCGGAACGTGTTAACATTAATGGAAATATGGCAGGAGCAAGAAGCCGATGCAATCTGGTCAAAAGTCCACACCCAACGCGCAGCAAACCGCATTGTCCTGAGCAATACGAAATTAAAATCAAGAGGAAAAATGACTGCTATTATTTTGGCACTGATAATATATGCTGAAGCACACACAAAGAAAAAAAATACTACATTCTGTATTTCTTTCAATACAATTTTCTTGTCTCCCCACTGACTTGTGTGATTACTGCAGAAGGAATGGTTCTAAACATGTTTCTCAATTGAATCTTCAATCAATAACAGCAAAATAAAGAGGCAGGCGTAAATATATTACAGCATTAGGCATTGTTTGCAAAATAGAAGGAGCTTTGTGGGCTGCGGATGTACTGACTGGCCATTGGTCTGCCCAAAAAAAACACTTGAAGTGATTAGGATAGGATTAGTTATAACTAACAGCCTGAGGGAAAATTACTTGAATAGAAGACAAGATAATTGGCAGATATTTGTGGTAAAAAAATGTGTGCCAGCATTGATCAATGTCAGCTCAGCAACAACTGGACATCAAGCATTCACATAACGACCATGTCTATGTACAGAAACATTATTGGAAAAGAAGGTAAAAATTACCTCAGAGTTATAGAAATTTCACAATCTCAAAATACATATGCTAGATTTGTGTCACCCAAAACAATCGTTCACAATCATCTCAGGTATCAATCTAACTTTATTGTATGTCTTCCTCAACATCCTCTTCAGTAATCCAATGAGTTGGATAAAATTTGGTTGACGAAAACTGTAGTTTCCATTGACGCTTCCTGTGTGACCACTCTATCCACCATTGGACAGAGCAGTCTACTGGGCAGTGAGCCAAGCAGTGCAACTGCCATTAGTAAAATGTTATCTGCAATAATATAGTAGCATACAGTGAGAAAGGCTGTATGCATGTACCTATACAGTAGACCACATGGGCCTTTGAAATGCAAGCAATTTCAATTTAGGCATGATGCACACAATGCAACAGCAAAACGCAATTCAAACCAGAAAAAGCAGGACACTCCTCTACAACAATATTCTAATCATTCGCTTTGGAATTTTAGACATTTGAGTTGAGTGATTAATCATTATTATAATTTGTATAGTGCCGACATCTTCCCGCAGCGCTGTACAGAGTACATTGCCTTGTCACTTAGCTGTCCCTTAGAGGGGCTCACAATCTAATCCCTACTATAGTCATATGTCTATGTATATATCCTGTAGTGTAAGTAATGTAGTATAGGGTCAATTTAGGGGGAAGCCAATTAACTTGTTTGTATGTTTTTGGGGTGTAGGAAGAAACTGGAGTGCCCAGAGGAAACCCACGTAGACACATGGAGATCATATAAATTCTGATGACAGTGCCCTGGCTGGTATTCAAACCGGAGACCCATTGCTGCAAGGCGAGATCACTAACCACTACGCCACAATGCAGGGATGTAACATTTACATGATTTTTTTTTTAAATTGCACATATATGCCCTGCCCCTATCTACCCAAACAATGGTATATGCCCCACTATCAACAATACCCCTATACTCATGTCCAAAGGTCTTCAATGTCATGGTCATGTGATCTCACCTTTCATCCAGACAGCAACAAAACAAATGAATTGCAATGACTAAAGTAAATAAAGGAATACTTTTCTTTAAAGCTCATTTGACCTACCCCTTTACAGGGAACCTAAAGGGAGATGGAACTGGAGGCTGACATTTATTTCCTTTTAACCATTGCCAGTTGCCTGGAAGTCCTGCTGATCATTCTGACTGTGGTAGTGTTTGGCACTAAACCAGAAATCAGCATACAGCTAACCTTGTCAGAAACATCTATTCTGCATGCATGTTCAGGGTCCATTGCTAAAAGTATAAGAGGCAGAGGATCAGTAGGACAGCCAGGAAACTGGGAACCTCTTAGTTCGCAGCGCTCCCCTTAGTGCACGAGTGTGGCCATACTGCGCGAGTAAGGCGGTGTCTGTGCAGTAACACCGAGCTGCTCATGAGCGGCTTCAGCTTACGACGCAGGTGCGTCCATACTCGCACAGGTGCAGTATGGCCATGCTCGTAAACAGCAGGGAGCGCAGTCATGAGCACATATCTGACAAGCTGCAGAGGCTTCCCTGTACCTACTTAAATAAATAACTTATTTTCTATTAGGCACCTCAGATTCACTGTAATTATGTCAAAACAGAGATACTTTTTAACCTAAAAGCCATCACGTGATTTGGCGAGGTTGACATATGCCCTTTTGGTTCATCTGAAGTGTGATTTTAGTGGTATGTGAGCCGAAGATATTTTTCAAAAAGTCCTTAAAACACATGTGGTTTGAAGAGAAGAATGGTGATGTGAATTAGCTCCAAATACTACCACGTTATAATGTTACAAAGTATTATAACCCGGCTTTATTGCCATAATTTACTTGCATATATTGCATATCTACCAGACCTTTTCAGTCACCTGTGGACAGGGCTGGTTCTAGACTTGCCTGAGGCAAACTTGTGAGGATATGGCAACCCTTCCCCCCCATTTGGAGTGATCGCACGGCAGTGTTTTCCCCAGGCTCTTTTAGCTGGGTGCTCCAACCGGCTAGCTTTGGTAAGCACCCGGCGGTCAGCCGCTGCTGTGTGTTACCTTATGAGCTAGCGGCCTCTTCCTGTATCATAGTCTCTGCTGGTCCCTCTCCTCTGTGCGAGCCTCGTCATAGCAGTGTGACCCGCGGCTGCTGTGCAGAAGCAGGAAGGAGGACAGCGGCTTCCTGTAGCGGTTCATGCCACCTGAAGCAAATGAATGCATCACTTGGCGTCATGGGCCAACCACCCCCCCTGTGGAATGGTCATATCATAGGTTGGATTTAGTTTCATAGGCTGTTTCACTGGGACATTTAATAGAAATAAACCAGCTGGAAAAACTCTTAGGGCTCGTTTCCACTATTGCGAATACGCATGTGTCCAACGCATGCGGATTCGCACATGTAATGCAAGTGGATGGGCCTGTTTCCACTGTAGCGTTGTTGAGGTGTGTTTTTTTCAGCGGTGAAAAAACGCACAAAAGAGCCGCAGAATTCGCCTGCGAGTGGAATGCATGCGAATCGCATGCAATGTATTTAATAGGGAAATCGCATGCGGCTTTTGTCATGCGTTTGCAGCGAATTCGCCTAGGTACGAATGTAAATTCACACAGGCAGTGACATAGTTAAAATCGCATATACCCTCACCTATGCGAATTCGCGGCAAAAAACGCATGGGGAATGGCATCCGCATGCAATTTCATCAGCGGTGGAATCCAGGCGATTCTGCACCGCAATAGTGGAAACGAGCCCTTAGACTGTAATAGATTAACAAACATTAAACTTGTACCTATTCTGCCACCACAAAGGAATGTCTATATGCTAACTTCCCAATTCATCAGTCCCTGTTACTCTTATCAAACAGGGAGTCATGCAACGTTGGTACAGATGTCACTGCTCTGCTGACTTTACCGAACAAGGAAAAGATGTGAAGAAAACACGACCTCTGAAAACAACCCACTTATCATGGCCTGCGGTCAGGGCGATCCCATCCTGCTTATTATGATGGCTTCTGTCCAAAATAACAGAAAAAAGGAAATAGCTTCTACAAGCCAAAAACGTTCAAAGAAGCTTTAAACTGAATTAAATATTAGTCTATCAGTGGTGCTAAATGTTATGATTACGATCCCATCTTTCTAGGAATTTCACATGATAATTTTCAAAATACTACACTCTAAACTTGTGAAAGTCCTATCTACAGACTAACAGAAATGAATGAATCCGCATTATTTTCTCTTTGCTTAATGCGAATGTGTTACATCAAAAGTCACAACTACGGTAAATGAATTGTGTCGCTCAACTGTAGAAATGTTGTGGTGCCTGTTTGCACCCGTGATAAGGCTTACAATGTATTGGCACCCAGGGAACCCAAGGTACATATACAGGTAGGTCCATAAATATTTGGACAGGGACAACTTTTTCTAATTTTGGTTCAGTACATTACGGCAATGAACTTTAAATGAAACCGCTCAGGTGCAGTTGAAGTGCAGATTTCAGCTTTATTTCAGCATCAAAATGTGAGGCAACTAAAGCATTATTATAATTTTTTTTTTTTTTTTTGCACAATCCCTTCATTTCAGGGACTCAAAAGTAATTGACAAATGAAATAACTGGAAATAAAATGTTTATTTCTAACACTCAAATATATTTCTAATTGCTAGCAATGACAGCCTAAAGAACTCATGAACATCGCCAGATGCTGGGTTTTCTAAACTCTTTAATGCTCTGCCAGGCCTTTACTGCAGCAGCTTTCAGTTGCTATTTGTGGGCCTTCCTGTTCGGAGTTTAGTCTTGAAATGCGCGGACATGGATTCTACATCCAGGAACACAGCAGCATAGAATCTACATTGTCAGCAACTAAGTATGATCTAATATGACTAGGGTGAGGGTGGCAAATTCCAACCACTTAGTCGCAGAGAAATGTCAATTAATTACTTCAACCTTTAGTGTTTTTTCACCTTCTGCATCCAAGCAATTTTCACCTCCCATTCATTCATTCAATAACTTTATCACTACTAATCACAACGAAATGATCTATATCTTGTTTTTCTGCACCCAATCAGGCTTTCTTTGGGTGGTACATTTTGCTAAGAACTATTTTATTCTAAATGCATTTTAATGGGAATATTAAGAAAAAAAAATGGAAAAAACAACATTTGCCAGTTTTCAGCCATTATAGCTTTAAAATAATACATGCTACCATAATTAAAACCACCACCTTTTGTTTGCCCATTTGTCCCGGCTATTACAGCATTTAAATGATGTCCCTATCACAATGTATGGCACCAATATTTTATTTGATTTTAATATTTAAATAAAATATTAGTAATATAACCTCTTGACATGCATATTTAAAAAGTTCAGAACCTTAGGTTTTTTTTTTTTATTGTATTTTTTTGTATTAAAAATTTGATTTGTGTTTTTGGGTGTGTGGGAGGTAAACAGTTAATTTTAAATGTAAAAATGTCTATTCATTTAAAAAAAAAAAAATGTATGTAGATGTAGTTTTACTATTTGGCCACAGTCAATTTTTTATTTTGGCTTCCTGTAAGCGAAATTACAGGAAGTGAAGAGGGGATGTGCAACAGAACGATCACAGCTTCTCCATAGAAGCCAGCGGTCGTTCTAAAGGGGACTTAGATCAATGAATGGGAACTGCGGTCCCATTCATTGATCTCCGGGCTAACGGGGGGCTCGCTCACCCCGGCAGTTGCTGCCCTGCGAACCCCAGCGGCTCCGTTTTTCATGGACGTAGGAGCTACGTCCTAAATGCTAAAGTGGTAAAGCACAATGTAAAAGTGATGAAAAAGGGATGGTACTCCTAGACGCCAATGACTACGGATGGTAATTCTGAGTTGATGCAGGATTATGCATATTTACAGTGGTTTGCAAAAGTATTTGGCCCCCTTGAAGTTTTCCACAGTTTGTCATATTACTGCCACAAACATGAATCAATTTTATTGGAATTCCATGAGAAAGACCAATACAAAATTGTGTACACGTGAAAAGTGGAACGACAATCGTACATGATTCCAAACATTTTTTTTTTTACAAATAAATAACTGCATAGTGGGGTGTGCATAATTATTCAGCCCCCTTTGATCTGAGTGCAGTCAGTTGCCCATAGACATTGCCTGATGAGTGCTAATGACTAAATCGAGTGCACCTGTGTGTAATCTAATGTCAGTACAAATACAGCTGCTCTGTGACAGCCTCAGATGTTGTCTAAGAGAATATTGGGAGCAACAACACCATGAAGTCCAAAGATCACACCAGACAGGTCAAGGATAAAGTTATTGAGAAATTTAAAGCAGGCTTAGGCTACAAAAAGATTTCCAAAGCCTTGAACATCCCACTGAGCACTGTTCAAGCGATCATTCAGAAATGGAAGGAGTATGGCACAACTGTACACCTACCAAGACAAGGTCGTCCAGCTAAACTTACAGGTTGAACAATGAGAGCTCTGATAAGAAATGCAGTCAAGAGGCCCATGGTGACTCTGGACGAGCTGCAGAGATCTACAGCTCAGGTGAGGGAATCTGTCCATAGGACAACTATTAGTCGTGCATTGCACAAAGTTGGCCTTCATGGAAGAGTGGCAAGAAGAAAGCCATTGTTAACAGAAAAGCATAAATGGTTCCGTTTGCAGTTTGCCACAAGCCATGTGGAGGACACAGCAAACATGTGGAAGAAGGTGCTTCTTTTTGGCCAAAATGGAAAACGCTATGTGTGGGGGGAAACACTGCACATCACTCTGAACACACCATCCCCACTGTCAAATGTGGTGGCAGCATTATGCTCTGGGGGTGCTTCTCTTCAGCAGGGACAGGGAAGCTGGTCAGAGTTGATGGGAAGATGGATGGAGCCAAATACAGGGAAATCTTGGAAGAAAATCTCTTGAGAGTGGGACGGAGGTTGACTTTCCAGCATGACAACGACCCTAAACATAAAGCCAGGGCAGCAATGGAATGGTTTAAAACAAAACCTATCCATGTGTTAGAATGGTCCAGTCAAAGTCCAGATCTAAATCCAATCGAGAATCTGTGACAAGATCTGAAAACTGCTGTTCACAAACTCTGTCCATCCAATCTGACTGAGCTGGAGCTGTTTTGCAAAGAAGAATGGGCAAGGATTTCAGTCCCTAGATGTGCAAAGCTTGTAGAAACATACCCTAAAACAGGGGTCCCCAACCTTTTTCAGTCCGGGGACCACTATCCAGACCAAACTTCTCTCCGGGGCCCGGCGGGGGGGGGGGGGTGTTTGGTGTGGCAGGGGTGCGTTTGGCGCGCTGGAGTCTGGGTTAGCGGGGGGGTTGGCGTTAGGGTTAGCAGCGCCCCCCCCCCATTTGGAGTGTATAGATAGGTAGGTAGCCACCAGGTATAAGTGCTCCCTGCATAGGGTATCTAGGTATAGTTGCCCCCAGTATCCCAGTATAGTTACCCTAGTATAGCTAGCATAGTTTCCCCTGTATACCTAGTATAGTTTCCCCTGTATAGCTGTCCCTGTGTAGCTAGTATAGTTCCCCCTGTATAGCTAGTATAGCTGTACCAGTGTAGCTAGTATAGTTTCCCCTGTATAGCTAGTATAGCTGTCCCTGTGTAGCTAGTATAGTTTCCCATGTATAGCTCTCCCTGTGTAGCTAGTATAGTTTCCCCTGTATAGCTGTCCCTGTGTAGCGAGTATAGTTTCCCCTGTATAGCTAGTATAGTTTCCCCTGTATAGCTAGTATAGCTGTCTCTGTGTAGCTAGTATAGTTTCCCCTGTATAGCTAGTATAGCTGTCCCTGTGTAGCTAGTATAGTTTCCCCTGTATAGCTAGTATAGCTGTCCCTGTGTAGCTAGTATAGTTTCCCCTGTATAGCTAGTATAGTTTCCCCTGTATAGCTGTCCCTGTGTAGCTAGTATAGTTTCCCCTGTATAGCTAGTATAGCTGTCCCGTATAGCCCCTCCCCCGCCACTCCTGTTACCTTATGAGCTGGCGGCCGCTGCCTCTTACATTCCCCCATAGCCCGGCTCCTGTTTCCAGCATCTCGTTTTAAAGCAGCGCTTCCTGTGCGGCTGCTGTAAGGAAGGGAAGGAAGCGTGGCAGCGGCTTCCTGTAGCGGCGATATGCCATGGGAATCGGAGCTGCCCCGCTTCCTTCCCTTCTTTACAGCAGCCGCACAGGAAGCGCTGCTGTAATACGAGATGCTGGAAACAGGAGACGTACTACGGGGGAATGTAAAAGAGGCAGCGTCCGCCAGCTCATAAGGTAACAGGAGTGGCGGCCACGGGGGGAGGGGGGGCGGGAGGCCAGACCTGCCGCGGCCCTACTTAAAACTGCCCACGGACCGGTAGTGGGCCGCGGCCCGGTGGTTGGGGACCCCTGCAAAAGACTGGCAGCTGTAATTGCAGCAAAAGGTGGTTCTACAAAGTATTGACTCAGGGGGGCTGAATAGTTACGCACACCCCAATTTGCAGTTTTTAAAAAAATGTTTGGAATTATTCTGTTTCGTTCCACTTCTCACGTGTACACCACTTTGTATTGGTCTTTCACGTGAAATTCCAACAAAATTGATTCATGTTTGTGGCAGTAATATGACAAAATGTGGAAAACTTCAAGGGGTCGAATACTTTTGCAAACCCCTGTAAATATGCATATGTAGATTGAAAAAGGTACATATGAAATCCCACTAACGTGAAATTGAATTGGTCTATTTTCAAGCTGCATGCATTTGCATATACAATTTGCATCATCCTTTATCAACTCAAAATTATATGCATTTCATTGACCGTCCTTACCAATGGCCCTTACAAAGGTTCTGCAGCAGCAAATAGTAACAATTAAGGTTGGGTTTAGAGTGGATCCGCTGCAGAATGCACCGCTCAACTGACTCGCAAGTGCACTGAATACTGTACCTAATGATTTCTGATGGGCTAATTTAGATCAATGCTCTGTAACACTTTGCATTGTGATCACGCACAACTTGCAGCATTTTCGTGAAATCATGAAAATGATGCACAACTGAATCAGTTAAAACGCTTTACTTGTTATCAAACCCAGCCTAAGATGTGGATTGCACTAACCACTTCAGATTAGGGGAAAGGTGCTTATGAGCTGAATGGCTGAATTCCTTGGGTGTAAATAAGGGTAAGACCAGCACCACATCCAGTAGTCTGTTTAAATCCCCTCAGTGGCATAAACAGTACACAGTATGTGAAGATATCAATCACAACACAGCAGTTTCTTGGGTCACACACTACTTCAAGACAACCTTGCATGTGAGAAGAGCTTTAGGTATCTGTATGGTGATTGCACTGTTCATGTACTGTATATATGTTACTGAGTGCATCGGAATAAAATATACTGTATCTGGTGCTGGCCTGATTGGACTTGAACACACACACAATTTTTTTATTCATTCAGCTCAAATTCACTGGATATCCCCAGTACTGATACCTGAGGATCTCAGAGAATGGGCAGCACGGTGGCATAGTAGGTAGCGCTCTTGCCTTGCAGTGCTGGGTCCCTGGTTCGACTCCCAGCCAGGTCAACATCTGCAAGGAGTTTGTATGTTCTCCCCGTGTCTGTGCGGGTTCCATCCAGGCACTATGGTTTCCTTACACCCCAAAGACATACAGATAAGTTAATTGTCTTTCACCTAAAATTGGCACTAGACTGCGATACATACACTACACGATACAAACATACAAACAGAGACATATGACTATAGTAGGGATTAGATTGTGAGTCCCTCCGAGGGACAGTTAGTGACAATACAATGTATACTCTGTACAGCGCTGCGTAAGATGTTCGTGCTACATAAAAACTAAATAATAATAATGCCTTAAGAAAATCCAGTCCCGTGTACGCGGCACTTCTTCAGTATAAATTACACTCCGATAAACGGCTGCTACCTGCTAGCTATTTCTATCATATTCAGTTATGTCTAGGATTACAAGTGCACAGCTGCAGTACTCAGAGTTCACTGGGAAGCATTTATAAAGGCATCTGCAAGGATTTATGATAGAAACGGGGACTTAGCAACAGGTATAGAAGAAACTAGGTTAAATGAAACATCTTGATTCTGTGTAGTGCATAAGAATCAGTACAGATTCCATTGTTACCTATAACATATAAAATCCACTCTATTTCTAAATCTGTAAAATAGTAAAATGCAGTCATTTGGTGTCACCTCCAGCAACTTAAATTATGAAATCCTGCATGGGTCTGTTCTGGCAGACCTTAAGTCAAATTTGGATCTTTGTTTAAATTGTACACTCTTGTTGTACTGCTGGTCAATGATTATTATTATTATTTAGTATTTATATAGCGCCAACATCTTCCACAGCACTGTACAGAGTATATATATTGTCTTGTCACTAACTGTCCCGTCAGAGGAGCTCACAATCTAATTCCTTGCCACAGTCCTATGTCTATGTATGCATTGTGTAGTGTATGTGTTGTAGTCTAAGGCCAATTTAGAGGGGAGCCAATTCACCTATCCATATGTTTTTTGGGATGTGGGAGGAAACCGGAGTGCCCTGAGGAAACCCACACAGAAACGGGGAGAACATACAAACTCCTTGCAGATGTTGACCTGGCTGGGATTCGAACCGGGGACCCAGCGCTGCAAGACAAGAGCGCTAAACACTACACCACCATGCTGTCCAATTTTATATAAAAAAAAATAAGCCCTAGCTGGAATTTTGCACATGCTTCAAATATAAGCCCTACCCCGAAAATAAGCCCTAGCGGAAGTTAAAGAGGAGGAAGAGGCAGCCAGTAAGCGGGGACACAGTGTGCAGTGCCAATCGGGCACTGAACCTGTCATCCCAGCACACAGCAAGGTTATCAGCTATGTGCTGGGAAGATAGGGCAGGTGCCTGATCAGTACAGTAGCAAACTTTCAAATCCATGAACATCACAGTACAAAGGAACAGGAAATGTTCTGCTGAGAGACCCTTTCTAATAGAAATATAAGATATCCCCTGAAAATAAAAAATTCCAGAAGGTCCGCACACTCTAAAGTACCATGTCCTGTTTATTCAAAACAGGTGACAAACCATTCCTCAACCAACGAGTCGTTTCGGGGCCCCGTGGGGTGCCCTTTGTCATTCTGTACTGTAGCCTTGACAAAGGGGACCCCATGGGTGTAGAATGGTTTGTCACGTGTTTTGAATAAACAGGACATGGTACTTTAGAGTGTGCGGACCTTCTGGAATTTTTTGTGTATTAAAAACATTGGTCCAGCACCTCACCAGTGGTGTGCGACTTCTCTCTCTGTGCCCCCGAAAATAAGCCCTAGCACATCTTTTAGAGCAAAAAATAGGCACTGTCTTATTTTCGGGGAAAGACGGCATATATATATATATATATATATATATATATATATATATATATATATATACATACATATACATACATACATACATATATATATATATATATATATATATATATATATATATATATATATATATATATATATATATATATATATATATATATATACACAGTGGGGCAGTGGGGTGTGAAAGTTTGGGCAACCTTGTTAATCGTCATGATTTTCCTGTATAAATCGTTGGTTGTTGTGATAAAAAATGTCAGTTAAATATATAATATAGGAGACACACAGAGTGATATTTGAGAAGTGAAATGCAGTTTATTGGATTTACAGAAAGTGTGCAATAAATGTTTAAACAAAATTAGGCAGACACATAAATTTGGGTACCACAAAAAAGAAATGAAATCAATATTTAACAGATCCTCCTTTTGCAGAAATTACAGCCTCTAAAAGCTTCCTGTAGGTTCCAATGAGAGTCTGGATTCTGGCTGAAGGTATTTTGGACCATTCCTCTTTACACAACATCTCTAGTTACATAGTTATTTTGGTTGAAAAAAGACATACGTCCATCGAGTTCAACCAGAGAACAAAGTACAACACCAGCCTACTCCCTCACATATCCCTGTTGATCCAGAGGAAGGCGAAAAAAACCCTTACAAGGCATAGTCCAATTAGCCCCAAAAGGGAAAAAAATTCCTTCCCGACTCCAGATGGCAATCAGATAAAATCCCTGGATCAACATCATTAGGCATTACCTAGTAATTGTAGCCATGGATGTCTTTCAGCGCAGGGAAAGAATCTAAGCCCCCTTTAAATGCAGGTATCAAGTTTGCCATAACGGCTTCCTATGGCAATGCATTCCACATCTTAATCACGCTTACTGTAAAGAACCCTTTCCTAAATAAATGGTTTAAACGTTTTTCCTCCATGCGCAGATCATGCACCTCTAGTCCTTTGAGAAGGCCTAGGGACAAAAAGCTCATCCGCCAAGCTATTATATTTCTCTCTGATGTATTTATACATGTTAATTAGATCCCCTCTAAGGCGTCTTTTCTCTAGACTAAATAAACCCAGTTTATCTAACCTTTCTTGGCGAGACCTTCCATCCCACGTCTCGTCTCGTCTCTGCACCTGCTCTAAAACTACAATATCTTTTTTGTAATGTGGTGCCCAGAACTGAACTCCATATTCCAGATGTTGCCTTACTAGAGAGTTAAACGGGCAATATTATGCTAGCATCTCGAGTTTTTATTTCCCTTTTAACCTCCTTGGCGGTCTGATTTTTTCCAGGTTTTAGGGTCTAAAAGCGGTGCCATTTTTTTCCACTCTTTCAGACCCTAAAACCTGAAAAAAATCATTCTGGCAGGGAGATCTGCAGCAAAATAAAAAAAAAAAAATGTACCTTCCTGGGCTCCTGTGCTGCAGTTTTCTCTTTGCCCACAAGATGGCGCTAATATACATATAAACGAACTTCTCTATATTTCTCTAATATAGAGAAGTTCGTTTTCAATATTAGCCCCGCCCCCGATGACATCACGCTGCCACCACCGCTCTGCTGCCACCACCACGGCTGCGCTGCTCCAACTGGCTGCCGGGTCCCCGGAAGAATAGCGGGGACATGGGGGATCCCGGCGGCCAGGGAAAGACCCCACACTGCCGGGGAGAGAGGCTGGAGTCCCGCTGCGCAGCGAGATCGCGCGCGGGACTCCACAACTACAAGTAAAGCTCTGCAATGCCTACCCCGACCTGAGCTCGGGATCACCGCTAATAGCTTATTTTTTTCTACCCCGAGCTCAGGTCGGGAAAACCGGCAAGGAGGTTAATGCATCCCAAAATTTTGTTAGCTTTAGCGGCTTGGCATGGAGTACGATTATTTAACTTGTTGTCGATGAGTACTCCTAAGTCCTTCCCCAAGTTTGATGTCCCCAACTGTATTCCATTTATTTTGTATGGTACTAGAGCATTGGTACGACCAAAATGCATGACTTCACATTTTTCAACATTGAATTTCATCTGCCATGTATGTGCCCATATAGCCATCCTATCCAGATCCTGTTGCAATATGACACTATCTTCCTGCGAGTTGATGATTGTGCACAATTTTGTATCATCTGCAAAAATAGCAACATTGCTCACTACTGCATCTACTAGGTCATTAATAAATAAGTTGAAGAGCACTGGACCCAGTACAGACCCCTGTGGGACTCCACTGCTAACAGTCTCCCATTTTGAGCATGATCCATTGACCACAACTCTTTGTTTTCTGTCCATTAGTAAGTTCCCTATCCATGCACGCAGACTTTTCCCCCGTCCTTGCATCCTCAACTTTTGCACCAGACTTTTGTGGGGAACAGTGTCGAAGACCTTTGCAAAGTCCAAGTATATCACATCTACAGCATTCCCAATATCCACATTAGCGTTCACTACCTCATAAAAGCTGGGCATGTTAGTCAAACAGGACCTGTCTTTAGTAAACCCATGTTGCTGCTAATAAGATTATTTTCTACTATGAAGTCATGTATAGTATCTCTTAGTAACCCGTCAAATAGTTTGCATACAACTGATAAGCTTACAGGTCTATAATTTCCTGGATCTGATTTTTTTCCCTTCTTAAATAATGGGAAAATGTGGGCTGTACTCCAATCAGGTTTGATGGCTTCCAAGCATGGACAGCTCTTTAACTCACACCACAGATTTTCAATTATATTCAGGTCTGGGGAATGAGATGGCCATTCCAGAACGCTGTACTTGTTCATCTGCATGAATGCCTTAGTGGATTTTGAGCAGTGTTTAGGGTCGTTGTCTTGTTGAAAGATCCAGACCGGGCACAGCTTCAGCTTTGTCACCGATTCCAGGACATTGGTCTCCAGAATCAACTTTGACAAGATTCCCAGTCCCTGCACTGGCTACACAGCCCCACAGCATAATGGAACCACCACCGTATTTTACTGTAGGTAGCAGGTGTTTTTCTTGGAATGCGGTGTTTTTCCGCCCCTTGTTATACCCAAATAACTTGATTTTAGTTAAATCAGTCCACAGCAACTTATTCCAAAATGAAGCTTGCTTGTCCAAATGAGCTTTAGCATACCTCACGCGACGGTTTGTGCTGTTGGCGGAGAAAAGGCTTCCTCTGCATCACTCTCGTATACAGCATCTCCTTGTGTAAAGTGCGCTTAATGGTTGAACGATGCACAGTGACTCCATCTGCAGAAAGATGATGTTGTAGGTCTTTGGTGCTGGTCTGTGGGTTGACTGACTTATTATTTGTCGCTTCTGTTTATCCGAGATTTTTCTTGGTCTGCCACTTTGAGCCTTAACTTGAAGTGAGCCTGTGGTCTTCCATTTCCTCAGTATCTTCCTAACTGTGGAAACCGACAGCTGAAATCTTTGAGACCGATTTCTGTATCCTTCCCCTAAACCATGATGGCGAACAATCTTTGTCTTCAGGTCATTTGAGAGTTGTTTTGAGAACCCCATGTTGCTGCTCTTCAGAGAACATTAAAAGAGGAGGGAAACTTACAACTTAAAGAGAATCTGTATTGTTAAAATCGCACAAAAGTAAACATACCAGTGTGTTAGGGGACATCTCCTATTACCCTCTGTCACAATTTCGCCGCTCCCCGCCGCATTAAAAGTAGTCAAAAACCGTTTTAAAAAGTTTGTTTATAAACAAACAAAATGGCCACCAAAACAGGAAGTAGATTGATGTACAATATGTCCATACACAAGCAGGCTGTATACAGCTTTCCTTTTGAATCTCAAAAGATCATTTGTGTGTTTACCTTCTGTCCCCTTCTTCTCTCATGCACTGAACATTACAGGCTTCCTGCAGACCGCTCTGCCTGTGCCTGTGTTCCTCAGTATGTGTCAGCCAGCTACTTTCACAGCAACCACAGAGGAGGATTTTTATCCAGCTCTCTTCCATCTCTGATAAGATAGCAGAGACGCTGCTGGCTTATGTAAAAAACACACACACTGGAGTGTGCATAGAGGAACAGACCAGCACAGAAGAGTTGGCAGCCTTCCAGACACAGGCCGACAAGTCTGACAGGGGAAAGATACATTGATTTATTACAGAGACCGTAATAGTACAAAGTGCTGCAGTGAGCCAGAACAGATTAGAATAGGTTTAGGAACTTGTAGGATGGTAGAAAAAAACGTTGTAATTTTTGTTACAGAGTCACTTTAAATACTCTCTCAAAATTGGATTCACCTGTGTATGTAGGTCAGGGGTCACTGAGCTTACCAAGCCAAGCCAATTTGAGTTCCAATTATTAGTTCTAAAGGTTTTGGAATCAATAAAATGACAACAGTGCCCAAATGTATGCACCTGCCTAATTTTATTTAAACAATTATTGCACACTTTCTGCAAATCCAATAAACTTGATTTTACTTCTCAAATATCGCTGTGTCTCCTATAATATATTTAACTGACATTTTTTATCGTAACAACCGAAAATTTATACAGGAAAATCATGACGATTAAAAAGGTTGTCCAAACGTGTGTGTGTGTGTGTGTGTGTGCGTGCGTATGCACCATCCAACCGAATGGGATGCATTTGTGCATCTCGTTAACACAGACTCATTCTGCAGTTTAGTAAGACTGTATGGAATATTGGATCACAATATAATGGGAGGTGTCCCTGGTTACTAAGCGCCAGCAGGATATCCACATTTATGAGGAAGTCCATGCGCCCGCTTTTCTGAGCACTTTGTGATTTGAAAAGCTCTTGCTAATGTAATGCTATTGGTGTGATCCCACTTGAGGGATGTGATTTTATACAAATCACCCATAGCATTGCATTAGCAAGAGCTTTTTAAAATCACTTACGCTTAAAGAGAACCTGTACTGAGTAAAATCATGTAAAATAAACACATGAGGTAACTTCAAATGAACATTACATAGTCACCTTACCATCAGTTCCTCTCAGAAGCTCACCCTTTTCTTCTTACAGTGATCCCTTCCAGTTCTGACAACATTTTGTCAGAACTGAAATATATCAGTTGCTGTCAGTTATATTTCAGTTGCTGTCAGTTACAGCTGAGAGGAGAACTGATGTGTCCATGTTTCCCTATGGCTCAAGTGGGCGATGTTACAGTTTAACAGTGTGCTGATCAGGAAGCTGTTATAGGGTAATAGCCATTTTCAAAATGGAGGACGGAGAATTCCATTGATCACATTGGACAAACAGGACGCAGGAGAGGAAAAATAGATTGAGGAGTAGACTACACAGGAGGTAAGTATGACTTGTGTATGTTTATTTTGACTTTTAATGTTCAGTTCAGGTTTTCTTTAAGCCCCATACACACGCTCAACAGTGGTCTTTTATGCAGCACAATTGTTGAACAACTTTTGTTGTGAAACAAGTTGAAACAGCTAAGACAAGTCTTTTTCTATTGTTCAAAAAGCTGATAAGACTGATAAGAAGTCAATCCAACTGTTGGATTAACTTATCAGTCTAATCTGCTTTTTGAACAATAGCAAATACTTTTTTTTAGCTGTTTAACCACCCTGGCGTTCTGATTAAATCGCCAGGGTGGCTGCGGGAGGGTTTTTTTTAAATAAAAAAAAAACTATTTCATGCAGCCAACTGAAAGTTGGCTGCATGAAAGCCCACTAGAGGGCGCTCCGGAGGCGATCTTCCGATCGCCTTCGGCGGCCAGAAGTAACACGGAAGGCCGCAATGAGCGGCCCTCCGTGTTTCGCTTCCCTCGTCGCCATGGCGACGAGCGGAGTGACGTCATGGACGTCAGCCGACGTCCTGACGTCAGCCGCCTCCGATCCAGCCCTTAGCGCTGGCCGGAACTGTTTGTTCCGGCTACGCTGGGCTCGGGCGGCTGGGGGGACCCTCTTTCGCCGCTGCTCGCGGCGGATCGCGCGCTGCAGCGGCGATCAGGCAGCACACGCGGCTGGCAAAGTGCCGGCTGCGTGTGCTGCTTTTTATTTGGTGGAAATCGGCCCAGCAGGGCCTGAGCGGCAGCCTCTGGCGGTGTTGGACGAGCTGAGCTCGTCCAGACCGCTCAGCAGGTTAAACTTGTTTCACAACAAAAGTTTTTCATCAATTGTGCTGCATAAAAGACCGCTGTTAAGCGTGTGTATGGGGCTTTAGAAAAGACTTCTAGTGGGTTTGAGCCCTCAGACTGCAGACAATATCTTGTGCTATTGTCATGGAGTTGTGCAATTTTTGTAATTTTAAAGATTGCTCGATAAAATAGTCTACATGTATGCCAGTGCAAACAACAAAAGATTTACTCATTGAACAAAATATATATATATATATATATATATATATAAAAAAATGTATCCTACCCAAAGAAGGTTAGAACACCCTAAACCCAATAGCTAATGCTAGGACACCCTACCCCCAATAGCTAATGTTACCCCATTTGGCTGAAATGACTGTAGCAAGATGCTTCTTGAAGCCATCTACCAGCCTCTGACATCAGTCTGAGGAAAGTTTTAATCAAATGCAGAAATCTTTCAGCTGTGAGATGAAAGGGGTTTCTTGCTTGTACTGTTCTGGTGTTTTCAATTGTAGACTTAAGGTGGCCACACACCATACATTTTTTTAAATATCTGTTCAATTTAAGAATTGCAATCAATTGTTCTGACTGATTGGAACATTCAAAAATCTGACCAATGTACCACACACGTATGTTCAATTTTTCCCCAATTATGATAAAAATTATTGGAAACTGACAAAATTGCTAGGGTGTGTATATTAATAAATTGACAATCTAACACACCATACAATCTTTAGAAAAATATCTGGCATTCCAGATCAATAAAAAAAAAATCGAAGAAAACGGGAAATCCGATCGGATTTTTCAGTTGAATGAAACTGAATTGTGTGTGGCCACCTTTAGACTGTCCAAAAACATTGGTACAGAAGTCCTGGTCTTTGTGTATGTTCTCTGTGGCAAACTCCAGTTTGGCCTTGATGTTTCTCTTAGGCTGGGGGTCACACTTAAGCAAATGTGCAGCGTTTTGCCGCAGACAAAAATTGCACGCGGAATCACATATAATGGTAATTATGCTGCTGCATTTTCTAAAGGCAAAGAGATACAACCTGCACTACTTTTCCACACAACACATGCGGTTTTCAATGGAAATCAATGGTTACTGTATAAAAAAAAAAGCTATTTAAAGAGGAACTCCAGTGAAAATGTAATTTAACCACCCTGGCGTTCTGATTAAATCGCCAGGGTGGCTGCGGAAGGGTTTTTTTTAAATTAAAAAAAAACTATTTCATGCAGCCAACTGAAAGTTGGCTGCATGAAAGCCCACTAGAGGGTGCTCCGGAGGCGTTCTTCCGATCGCCTCCGGCGCCCAGAATAAACAAGGAAGGCCGCAATGAGCGGCCTTCCTTGTTTTGCTTACATCGTCGCCATAGCGACGAGCGGAGTGACGTCATCGACGTCAGCCGACGTCCTAACGTCAGCCGCCTCCGATCCAGCCCTTAGCGCTGGCCGGAACTTTTTGTTCCGGCTACGCTGGGCTCAGGCGGCTGGGGGGACCCTCTTTCGCCGCTGCTCGCGGCGGATCGCCGCAGAGCGGCGGCGATCAGGCAGCACACGCGGCTGGCAAAGTGCCGGCTGCGTGTGCTGCTTTTTATTTGACGAAAATCGGCCCAGCAGGGCCTGAGCGGCAGCCTCTGGCGGTGTTGGACGAGCTGAGCTCGTCCAGACCGCTCAGTAGGTTAAAAAAGTACTTCATTTTTACAATAATTATGTATAAATGATTTATTCAGTGTTTGCCCATTGTAACATCTTATAAATCCCTGATTTACATTTTGACATTACTTGGTGACCTTTTTACTGTTCGCAGGTGATGTAGCTGCTGCATGTTTTTTTGGCAGTTGGAAACAGTTGTAAACAGCTATTTCCCACAATGCAGCAAGGTTCACAGACAGGATACTGCCAAGAGTACGTACTTTTCTTGTTTCTTGTGGGAGGGGTTTCACCACAATATCAGCCATACAGCGCCACCTGATGGTCTGTTTGTGAAAAGGAATAGATTTCTCATGTAAAAGGGGGTATCAGCTACTGATTGGGATAAAGTTCAATTCTTGTTCGGAGTTTCTCTTCAAAACGATCTGCAAATCCCACAACTGTGTGGCAAAATGGTTGCAAGAAATCATCTGCATTCCTGCAGATGCAAGTGTGATCCCTCCGTTAAAGAGCAAAGATTTTCTCCTCACATACCTCCCATGCAAGTTACATTTATGCAGTCTCTTTCTGACTGTAGAGACGTGTGCTTTAACGAGAAAAAGTAGAAAGCGCCTGCATTTTTGGGTCTGCTCTCCTGGTGAACTTGTTTGGACAGCCAGACCTGGGCATGTTGGCAGTTGTTTTGAAAGTTCTCCACTATTTTCCAGACAGTGAAATGTATGATATCACATTATTTGGAGATCTTTTTAAATCACTTACCAGACATATATGACTGGCCACACCTTACCCCACATTGAGACTGCGTGCAGCGACTGGGTAGAGCATGCCAAGCGCTTCCGCTGACTTTCCCCACTCCTGGTCGATATATACTTGAAGACACACAGGGACGCCGACAGGAAGGACCCAGCTCACTGCTCCTGATCAGAAGCCTGGTCCCCGGCTCTTAAGAGGGACACATGCGACTGTAGGCTGGGCTCCAAGTAGTCACATCTAACGAGTAGAGACCTGTCCAGCAATAGGGACTCACCCCTTTATACCTACACACACTGAGAATGATCTTTTTGTCTTGCTCTTGTAAGAATTGTATTGGTGCCACACAATAGGAGATTATAAATTGAGAAGTTCTCAAAAGCAAATTCATAAAAAAAAGTACATGTTCTATTTATCAGGTGATTGATTTGGTCATTTCGGATTGGCTGTTTATGATCATGTGGTTATTTCTCACTTATGCTTCCTATGTAGGCCAATCACAACCAGTCAGAGAAGTACATATATAATGAAATGATAAATGGATCACGTGTTTTTCCATGAATTCTCTTTATATTAAAACTTCTCCTTGGTGAACTGGTTGCACTTAAATACTAGCTCTACTTGCACGGTTAGAAAGAAAGCTAGGATGAGATTTCATAGTGCATGCCACACCACTATCCTTACATTTTAATTAGGGATGATCAATGAGATGCAAATATTTCTGAGTTCATGCAGATTTATGTACATTTTTATATATGCAGGTTGAAAATGGGCCAATCATTTTAAACCTTGGTGGGACTTGATTGGTCAATTTTCAAGCTGCATACAATTGCATAAAAATGTACATAATCCTGCATAAATTTGGGAATATTTGCATCTGATTGATCATCCCTAATTTTAATCAGCATTGCCTTACACATGTTAAAATTAAATGTAGCCATTCCCAGGTCCAAATATAAAGTAGCTATTGGAACAGACAACCATAAAAAAAAACACAGAGTAAAACCATCACTGTCTGTGCCAAAAAAAAGAAAAAATAGTCCCCTCGCCTACATCTGAAGAATTACTCCAGCAATTACATGAAGAACGGCGCAGAGGGAGGAATAATAACAATAAAGAAAAAAAGCTTGGTTTTCTGTCGCCTAACTACCGCCGCTGATCATTCCAGTTTTTGAAATAACGGCAAACGCAGAAACTACTCTGTACTCGCAGAAAGGAAATGTGAATGTTTTCCCAAAGGCATTATTAACAATTAATAATCATTACAGTGGTGCCTTGTTTACCTGACCTTGTGTAAATTCAGCAGCCTTATAATTAGACCCACATTTTGCACATTTGTATATTTTCATGCATAGATTTGACTCATTCATTCATCCATTAAAATTCACTTGACAGACGTAGATGGATAATCAAGCTACAATTTGTATTTACTGGATTATAGAAAATTGCCCAAACTGTTGTTAAGTTCAAGGAAAGCACATTCTTGTCTCTCTCTTGTCACCGATGTAAAAGCAATTACACATCATAGGATGGTCCCAGAGCTCCATAGAGATGTTGCAGATTGTTTTTCCTCTTGTATCTTAAAGCATTATTTTATTCTGCGAGTGGGGAAGTTTATTTGATGCTGTCTAGAAAGTGACTAAATCTATATAGCAAAGCCTGTGGAAGTAATGCACTGTGCTAATTAAGTCAAAGGAAGCCATTACCTCCTGATGGTGGAGCGTGAACAGTGGTTTCAATCAATTCTAGAATAGAATTGCGAGGAAATTTATGGTCAGAGATTATTATATATTCATACATCGAAAAGAAGTACAGTATACGTATTATATACAAATTTAACAAATTATATTAAAAACTAAATACAGCTAAAAAGAAGTGAGCTTATAATCAACTGCAGAAAAATAGCTTGAAAGTGCTACGGCATTAGCTGTGAATATGGCTGGCGTTGCCAAGGACACTACAACCAATAACCAAGGATGTCCCTAACTACAAGTAACACCCCATAATAGAGCTTGTATATATTGTTCTGCCTGGGAAGATCTGGAAGATGTATACATACATAAGAGCTTACATGATGCAGTAAGGGAAAGCCAAAGCTTCCTGTGTAAACTTCAAGATGAGCAAGAATTTGAAAAACTGGTAACTTCCAGTTCAGCTATGTTAGAAAACAACCAATATGGGACTGCAAAGTGCAATACATTCTTGACTGTATAGGCTAAAAATAACAACAAAAAAATATACCACTACAATTTAAAAATAGAGGCTACTAAAAGATTTTTCTGTAGTCAGAAGTAGCTGGAGAAACCTTAAAGCACACCTGACATGAGGCAAAACTAGGCCAAGAACGCAAGTATGTTTATGCTGGATCCATATACCTCTGTGCTTTGTCTGTTCTTTTCCTCGTTTCCCCTGGTCCCCATAATCACTCCTTGAAAAACCTGATTTTTGTCTGAAGTGAGATTTTTAGACAGGAAGAGGCAGGCTTGCTGCAATGTTATCTCCTATCACCCTGTCACTCCTTTCTTTTTACCAATTATATTCACTCCCATTAAGACAGACATGTCCAAAGTCATAAAATTTCATCGGCGTTACATACCTAACGGCAACGAGCAAATATTGTGTTTAATTTTGCTAGTTCGGCCGCCTAGCACTCTCAAGAATGATGATATGGCCCTTATCCTAAAAAGTCTGGACACCCCTGCCTTAAGGCTACTTGCACACCAAGACGTTGCGTTAGGTGCTACGTTCAGGTCGCATAACGTGCACCTAACACAACGTATGGTGCTGCAAGAGCCGACGGTAGAGTGAGCCGCGTTAGGCGGCTCGATTCCTATAATGTCTCCCAGAGTGGCGCTGATTGGCCAGCGGGTCCACGTGATGCGGAGCGAGACACTCTGCATCACGTGGTCCCGCCGGCCAATCAGCGCCCGCCAGTGCAGTGAATATTAAGTAGCCATGTGCGCGGCTACTGTAGCTGGCTCTCCCCGCCTCCTCTCCGCCCCCCACTGCGCATGTGCAAACAGTCTAACGCGGCTATAGCCGCTCCAACGCCGTAGCATGCTGCACTCTCCCGACAGCGTGCAGCGTTACATGTAACGCAACGTGGGCTGTGTGAACAGCCCACTTGTGTTACATTGCTGTGCGTTGGGGGAGCGTTACAGGCGCACTAACGTGCGCCTGTAACGTCTTGGTGTGTAAGCAGCCTAAAGCAGACCAAAACCAAATATTTTTAATTAAAAATATTTAGTTGCACCACTCTGACACATACAAAGATAAATAAACACTCATTCAAGCCTATGAGCATTTCAGTGCATGCTTTTTACCCTTCTCTTTTCATAACAAGGGTTATACAGGTGGCAGCCATTAATTCTGAGCTTAGTAGGAGGTTTTAGATCATGGGTGCGTTTGTCATCAGCTACCCTCCCTCACAGGGGTATCGCCTATGTGAAATCTCACACAATCTGAGATCACCTACCCTGTGACATCATCAGTAGCAGCCTGTGTTTTGTTTTTTATCTCCTACACCAGTCTGCCAGATTCTGTCCCGGCAATATGAAAGGAAGGGAGAGGTTCCTCCAATAAATGTAAAATATTTTATATTTGTCATCATGCAGCTGAAAAACGGCTGCTATTTATTATAAGTTAGAAAATATAGATTTTATTTCTGAAATATTGTATTTTTCTTAATTTGGGTCAACTTTAAGAGGAGGAAATAGTGAGTACAAGAGGAATCGCCGCCGGGAGACTTGGGCGCAGGATACAGCCGGTATGGCTTATCTTGCTCCTGCACAAGTTCCCAGCGATGTTAAATACTATATCCCCAGCAGGTCGCCATGGATGGTGGGGAATGAAATAATTTGGCTTCCAGCAATTGCTGGAGGCCGAATTATAGTGTTTTATAAGTAACTTTAGCTCTGTCTTCTGACGGCGCTGAAGTTACTCACTGTGCGCTGCTATGGCCGTAATTCCTATTACAGCCTATGGTGGCGCCGGCTGCACCCAAATCTCCTGCGCTAGAATAAAAGTGTTCGGAAATAGGAGGGAACATCACAGCAAACCTGCCTCCTCCCATTTGAAAAATGTACTTTGCCTAAGAGTCAGATTTTTCAAGGCGTGATTACAAAAACTGAGGGGAATGAGGAGAGGAACAGACAACCTACAGAGGTATGTGGATCCATCATGAACATACCTTTATCCTTATCTTAGGTAGCTTTGCCTCGGGTCAGGTGTCCTTTAATGAAAGAGTGCTCCAGGGCTTTTGAATCAACCAATTTGCAGTCTCTCATTTCTCATTACAACAAATGCAGAGCAAAGGAAATACTTAACATCTTAAATAAAACTGTGACTGTGTTTAAAGAAGAACTCACTAACCGCTATTTAGCACAGTGGATGGAAAAGTATGCTTTTCATACTTTCCATTGGCTGTCCCTAATAAATGTACTCAATGAGATGGTCCTCTGGCAATTGCACACAGCAGTGTTACACTTTTCGTGGACAGTGTCATTCAAGTCCAGATATCTGACCAACTACAGACTCCTGGAATCCACGGTCAGTCAATGAAATGGATCCGATGGAAGACCATCAATTCAAGAAAGTTGTCCTAGCAAACACCACCAGACAAGTATACATACAGCTAACTACCCACAGCCAGATGATAGGGGATCTCCGTCGAAAAACAATCATTCCCCAATCCATTCACAATCATGCCGAAACCTGTGAAAGTCAATGAAGATCGTAACGATCCTCTGCAATTTAATCCAGCATGGCAGTCGTTAAAAAAAACAACGATCGTGGTGGTTGGAGTGCGTTGTGGAACATTGTTTGGTTAATTTTCATTTAACAATGTTGCGCTATATCATCGGACGAAAAAAATCTGTTCATTGTGAAAAATCGTTACGAAGTTACAAAGTTTTTCATTAAAGGGACTCCGAGCAGTGCAGAAACTATGGAAAGATGCATATCATTTTAAAGCTCTCTTTCTCTTTTTAATTATATATAAACCACCACCCTACGCCTTTTAGTTTTCGCTATTTTCGCGATTGAAATTGCAGCGGCCGCGATTTCGATCGCGAAAATAGAGAAAACTAAAAGGCGTACGGCAACGATTTAGGTGTCGTCAGAAAGAGGAGAAAGAGAGCTTTAAAATGATATCCATCAAGCCATAGTTATATTGTATTACACAGGACGACACTTTCCCCAGTGTCAGCAGCTCCATTCTGCTGAATGCAGCTGCTGACTTTGACAAAAAGTCGCCCTGTGTAATACAATATGACTATGGAAAGATGGATATCATTTTAAAGCTCTCTTTCTCCTCTTTCTGACGACACCTAAATCGTCGCCGTACGCCTTTTAGTTTTCTCTATTTTCGCGATCGAAATCGTGGCCGCGGCAATTTCAATCGCGAAAATAGCGAAAACTAAAAGGCGTAGGGTGGCGGTTTATATATCATTGGAAAGAGGAGAAAGAGAGCTTTACAATGATGTGCATCTTTCCATAGTTTCTGCACTGCTCGGAGTCCCTTTAAGGAAAAGAAGGTGTCCCGTTAAAAAAATGGTATGGGGCTTGTCATAATGGCATGGTTCTGTTTCTAGGCAGTTAATGATATGAGCCATAAAGACCACAGATGGTAAATGTATCCTACACTGTTCAAGGTTTGCACTGAAAGATACGAAAAATGAACTTCTTTGTCTGGTCTTCTCAATTTTAAATGTGAATGATGAAGACACAAAGTGACTTACAGTACACGTGAACTGAGAGGGAAGCTGACATTTATTACCTCTTAAACAATACAGATTGCCTGGCCATCCGGCTGTTCCTCTGCATCCAATTATTTTAGCCATAGACCCTAAAGAATGGAGACGAGCTGCTCTGACTGAAGTCTGACTAGATTAGCCACATGCTTTTTCAGGTGTGTAATTCAGACACTACTACAGTTAAAGAGATCAGCAGGACTGCCAGGACACTGTATTGTTTAAAAAGAAATAAACATTGGATCCTGCATATCCCCCTTAGTTCAGGTTCCCTTAAACCTCTGGCTAGTTAAAGATGTAAAGGAACTGATGCATTAGCATTAGGCCTCTTTCACACCAGAGAAAGATCTGCACATTTGTCAGTCAGTTCAGCCTCCCATCTGTTGGTCACTGAGTGCCTCTTCTAGCCGCAGTTAAAATCAGCAAAATGCAGTGTTTCACATGTTGTTCAGTCACCTGGCAGCATGAAACTGCATCATGCTGCGTCTGAGTGCGGCTGCGACAAGATATGACTCAGTGGGACGGATGCTTCTCCATTGCCCATACTAAGTGCCAGCAAGAGTCTGGCCAGTGTACAGGAGCAGATAAAAGGCAGTGGAATCATTGCCTTCAGTGCTCGTGTGAGAGCCGTATGAGGTAACTGATGTCGAGTTGGCTGGGTTCGTAGACCAATACGACAGTACAGGCTACTTCTTGTGGAGTGGAGGTTGAAATCGCATGCATACATATACAGTGTGTCTGGAAAGTATTCACAGCGCATCACTTTTTCCACATTTTGTTACGTGACAGCCTTATTCCAAAATGAATTAAATTCATTTTTTGAAAATAAACCCTGAGAAATCATATGTACATAAGTACTGTCAATGTACCTTTGGCAGCAATAACAGCCTCAAATAAGTTTGAATATTATTCTATGTTTGGTTAGTTTCACCCATTCCTCTTTGCAGCGCCTCTCAAACGCCATCAGGTTGGATGGGAAGCGTTTGTACACAGCTATTTTAAAGAGAATCTGTACTGTCCGATTTGTACAATAAAAAAAAACATACCAATCGAGTCACTGTTATCTCCTGGATCTCTCTTTGCCGTTTCCGCCGCTATCCTGGATTTTAATCACCAGTTTTAAGCAGTGTTCACAAACAAAAACATGGGCGCTAACCAGGAAGTGATGTGTGTGTGTGTGTATATATGTGTATATATATATATATATATATATATGTGTATATATGTGTATATGTATATGTATATAAGTATATGTATATGTGTATATGTATATGTATATAAGTATATGTATATGTATGTATGTATGTATATATATATATATATATATATATATATATATATATATATACACACATATATATATATATATATATATATATATATATATATATATACATATACATATATATATATATATATATATATATATATATATACATACATATATATATATATATATACACATATATACACACACACATATATATATATATCTCATGTCACAGTATACTGCAAGTTTTTATTACATAGTGAATTATCTGCACTCCAGTCAGGGTTTCTCAGCATGGGCAGCTTCCTCAGACAAGCTGAAACTGGGACCAGAGACCTGTCCGTGACTAATAAACAAAGCACACACATAGAGCCTGCAGGGGGCGTGGAGGGGGTGTGCATAACTTCTCCCTATCACAGCAGAGGCAGTGCATTCCTCTCTGGGTTGACAAAGCTTGATAAAGAAAAGAAGATTAGATATATTACAGAGACAGTGCAACTAAAAAAGGCTGCAGTAATCCAGACACATTAGAACAGGTATAGGAACTTATAGGATAGAAGAAATAAGGCTGAATGTTACAGAGTCTCTTTAACCACCCTGGCGTTCTGATTAAATCGCCAGGGTGGCTGCGGGAGGGTTTTTTTTAAATAAAAAAAAAACGATTTCATGCAGCCAACTGAAAGTTGGCTGCATGAAAGCCCACTAGAGGGCGCTCCGGAGGCGATCTTCCGATCGCCTCCGGCGGCAAGAGATAACACGGAAGGCCGCAATGAGCGGCCCTCCGTGTTTCGCTTCCCTCGTACCATGGCGACGAGCGGAGTGACGTCATGGACGTCAGCCGACGTCCTGACGTCAGCCGCCTCCGATCCAGCCCTTAGCGCTGGCCGGAACTGTTTGTTCCGGCTACGCTGGGCTCGGGCGGCTGGGGGGGACCCTCTTTCGCCGCTGCACGCGGCGGATCGCCGCGCTGCAGCGGCGATCAGGCAGCACACGCGGCTGGCAAAGTGCCGGCTGCGTGTGCTGCTTTTTATTTGGTTGAAATCGGCCCAGCAGGGCCTGAGCGGCAGCCTCTGGCGGTGTTGGACGAGCTGAGCTCGTCCAGACCGCTCAGCAGGTTAAGATCTCTCTAGAGACGTTCAATTGGATTCAAGTCTGGGCTCTGGCTGGGCCACTCAAGAACATTCACAAAGTTGCCCTGAAACCACTCCTTTGATATCTTGGTAGTGTGCTTAGGGCCATTCTGTTGAAAGATAAACCATCACACCAGCCTGAGTTCAAGAGTGCTCTGGATCAGGATTTCATCCAGGATGTTTCTGTATACTGCTGCAGTCATCTTTTCCTTTATCCTGACCAGTCTCTCAGTTCCTGCAGCTGAAAAACATCCCCACAGCATGATGCCGTCACCACCATGCTTCACTGTAGGGATTGGTATTGACCTGGTGATGAGCGGTGCCTGGTTTCCTCCAAAAGTAATGCCTGGCATTCACACCAAAGAGTTCAATTTTTGTCTAATCAGACCAGAGAATTTTGTTATTCATGGTCAGAGTCCTTCAGGTTGCCCTCTAGGCGTGCGGTCATATGCCTTTTACTAAGGAGTGAGTGCCTTCCATCTGGCCACTTTACCATACAGGCCTGATTGGTAGATTACTGCAGAAATGGTTGTCCTTATGGAAGATTCTCCTTTCTTCACAAAGGACTTATGGAGCCACCGTGTTCTTGGTCACCTCCCTTTTCCCCAATCTCTCAGTTTAGATAGTGAGCCAGTTTTAGGAAGAGTCCTGGTGGTTTTTCAACTTCTTCCACTTACGGATGATGGAGGCCACTGTGCTCATTGGGACCTTTAAATGTATATGTGTGTACATATATATATATATATATATATATATATATATATATATATATCAGCCTCATATTCATCTCACCTCAGGTGTGCTTAAACGCACAAAAACAAATCTGGCAAAAAGTTTACAGTTCCAACCCATTATTAAGCTATTGTCACTCCAGAAATCATAGTTTGGTTTTGTACTGCTGGAAAAGAAAACCAGAAATACAAGCATAGGAAGGAGTATAGAAAGATCCTATAGATGGTCAGGTCCAACAATGCAGTGTGGCAATGTAGACCATTCTGATGACAAAATATGTAGCTAAAACTCATCAGCATTTGAGTACTGTCTAAACCGTGGAGGAAATGATTACCTTTATGAAACACAAAATTGTGATTTTGTATTATGGAAATGCCCCTTTTTATTGATCCAAGAAATCCCCAGTGCTGCTAGCGCTAACAAATAGCTTGTACGTACTTAATGATACATTCGTACATCCTGAGGGTACCACTTCAAAATGAAACGGCTAAACAAACTTCCCAGCAGCACTTGACAGTGTTACACCTATTCTTCCGGCTTCCAAAAGCAGTACAGAATTAATTACCAGTTCTATGGATCTATTGTAAGTATAATAGACTAAAGAGCTATCACAGACACATTTATTGTAAAAGCGCCATCCCAAGAGTGTCTCGTTGAGGGCCAAAACGATTAACACAAATGCTTTGTCAGATCAAAAGATAAAAACCTGCACCTCCCAACTGCAGAATGAATTAGAACAGTGGGTTATCTTTCAAATTAACCAGGGCAGTTAGTGAAGAAAATTTCATGAAAGTGTAATTCTTAGTCTTTGTGAATCCCCAGCAGGCATTCTGCCAGCTGACAAGATGATGAAATTTCTTGCTTTAAAAAAAAAAAGCCTTCTTCAGTTCTGAAATTAGATTTAGCATGGCATTTCTATTTTTGCACCCTCCTCTTCAATAAAAAGCCACTATATCAATTATTATGCCGCAGCGTAATTAGTGTGCTTATGCATGTGCTATATAAGTCAGCACTATCAGCACTAAGTGATATTCCAAAAGCCTTTATATTCAATGAAGCTGTACTGTACAGTAGGAAAAAGAGACTTCTACAGAAACTTAAGGCAACATAATGAGATGTATTAACAGTCATAGCTGGTGGGATTTTCCCAAAATGTTGTCTTTAATGCTCAAAAATGACAGTAATGATGCTCAACTTTGGTCACCAATTGCCCTGTTGAATATTTTATAAGTATAATCACATACTCAGGTGACAATTACTTTCGCTACGAACCAGCAGATGCAGCCTATTAGTTTCTATTATTAGCAACAGATCCCTCCTAGGAGTAATATGTAGCCAAAATGATTTACATTAGACAGCTGAAGATACTGTGTACAGTATGTACCTGCAAATTGCTGCAACAAGTCTATTATATTTACCAATACCTTAATGGGAACAAAGGTTAATGCACATGGGCGTTTGTGGATGAAGGAGCCAGCTAAACGCTTCGGAATAAAACAAGGTACTCTTTTCCACTAGGAAATGTGATCACAATCACACTGTAATAGTGTTTCTTTCTAATTTCAACTACCGCAATTGAGCTACTATATGATGTATAGGAGCTCAATCACACCAAAAACCAAGCAAGACAACGATCGGGCTCAGGAGAAAATGCAGGTGAAAATGGATCGCACTAGTTGAATTGGTTGCTGCATTTCCATGTACCCTGCATTTTTCGAACCGCTAGCAAAATACCACATAAAGAGAAAAGAGCCCTAAGGGTCCATTCCCACTGGGGTGATATGCGGGCGTTTTCTGCAGATTCCTGAATCGCCGGCGTTCACTGGCGCTTTGAAAAGATCTAGTGTAATTAAAAGTATATGGCAGTTATCTCACTTCAGCTATCGCCGGCGATTTGCGGATAATGCAAGAGCGGTGCATGCAGCCCTTTTTCACAATTTTAGAGTAATCGCGATTGAAATGTAAAAAAAAAAAAAAAATCACCATCACTCAAAAATCGCCAGAGAAAAAAAGCTAAAAAATCTGTGTCGCTAAACGCAAGTAAATTTAGTGTTTGCGATCCCCAATGTGAATGGGGCCTAAAAAGGATTTTGAAACACACATTAGCATACACCTAAAGACTGTCACCAGATGTGACAAAATGATCAATTACTCTCTGATCGGAATCGGTTCATCACACACAGCTAGTTAGTTTTCAATACATCCCAAAAGGGAATAAATAGAACCGCAGCATTGCACTGTTCGATGCAGTACAACACTATGTACCACCAATCTACCGACACTCCCCTTCCCGAAGTGGCGATAGATTAATGGTACATTGATGGACTGTCCGGCCCCCGACTGACCTAGATCTTCCATCCAATCAGACTGATTTCTAATGCTACGTATTCACTGTCTAACGGGTCCAGCAATGTCCACTTGACGATGGTCGCCAACTGACGCCTCTTAACGCTTGCAAAGTCTCGCGGCGTAACACAATTGCGGTACTGTCTGTGGAGTCGTCGGAGATCTTAAAGATCTGATCTGCCGCATGCGTCGCATAACGACGTGCAATTGCCGCAGGGGGCAACATCATTTAAAGAGACTCCGTAACAAAAATTGCATCCTGTTTTTTATCATCCTACAAGTTCCAAAAGCTATTCTAATGTGTTCTGGCTAACTGCAGCACTTTCTACTAACACAGTCTCTGTAATAAATCAATGTATCTTTCCCCTGTCAGACTTGTCGGCCTGTGTCTGGAAGGCTGCCAAGTTCTTCAGTGTTGTGGTTCTGCTATGAACTCCCCTTTATGCAGACTGCCTGTGTGTTATTTAGGATTAGAGCAGCTTCTCTCTTCTCTCTCTTATCTTTTACAAGCTGGATAAATCGTCCTCTGAGCTGGCTGGGCTTTCACATACTGAGGAATTACAAATAAGGGCAAAGCTGTTTGCAGGAAGAAAAGAGCAGCCTGAAACTTCAGTGCATGAGAGCAGAAGGGGGAAAGAAACACACAAATGATCTCTTGAGATTCAAAAGGAAGGCTGTATACAGCCTGCTTGTGTATGGATGTATTTTCTATGTGTGGACATGCTGTACATCAACCTACTTCCTGTTTTAGTGGCCATTTTGTTTGTTTACAAACAAACTTTTTAAAACTGTTTTTAACCACTTTTAATGCGGCGAGGAGCGGCGAAATTGTGACAGAGGGTAATAGGAGATGTCCCCTAACGCACTGGTATGTTTACTTTTGAGCGATTTTAACAATACAGATTCTCTTTAACATACTTTTATTAAACAATGTTGCCCAATGTCGGGTAACATCGCCGCAAGTATCGCGCCATGGGTATGGGCCTTTAGTCACAATCGTTCAAAAGTCGACTGATTGGAAATTTTGGGAGAATCTATTCTGAGCAGATTCAATTAGAGTAACTGAATCTCCCGGGAATCAAATGGGAAAATTGATAAGCATATGGACACCTTAAAAGTCAATGTCAGGAGCACCTCCATGCACAATATTTATCTGTAGAGATTTATTTTATGTCTAAATGAACAGAATCAATTTTGAGTGAATCTACATAGATGGAGTATCACTCTCATACAAAATTGATACCACTCCTGTTCCATAAAATGCCATGCAGGGAAATCACAAAGCACAAGAGAAAACAATAGATGCTAAACACAATACAAAGACACAAAGCATATGACAGTCAAATTACTCATCAACATCTCAAAAGTAAACTTCACAGTCAAAATGATGTAATGTATGTAAAATCATCAATCTAGATTGTTAAGCTATGGATATACAAACCAACTGAATAGAAACTATGATCTACCTGCAGTTCTGAAGAATATACAAAGATAAAAGCACTTGCCAGGAGAAAACAATTCTTTCATATGAATATCAGGGCAGCATTGGCAGGGAATTGTTAGCAACTACTACTAGAAGACTGCAGAGCACTTTCTAAAAGTAAAACCAAGGCAGAATAAAGGGGGAAACTGAGCTTATACAGAGGTGTGGAAATGTTTGCAGATAGTTACGTATGTGTCTGTTTTCTCGAGAGGCTCCGGGTGCCCATAATTTAGTTGGCGACCTTGAAACCAGAGGAATTTGGTTGGTGCATGCATAGTATTTCAGTTCCACCTCTCTGTCCAAGATACCGGTTCTCCCACATGGGCTATCATTCATGAACAGGCTGTCGGTAAAGAGAATCAGTGCGGAAAAACACCGCTGGCGGATTTTTAGACTTCTGGGTGGGCATTCATAAGGATGTATCCGTGTGCGGAAGCAGTGCGGAGATTCCCCGAGCTAAGCTGGCGGTAGACAGGCGGTAGGCTTGCGGAGACACGGAAGCTGCCGAGTTGATACATTTCTCCGTGTTTTGCTCTGCTGCAGCTGCCTGGGAGGTCTGTGTGTCTCCATTCATTTACATTGATATCGCCACATCAGAGGGAGCGGAACTTCCCGACCTCACACCGCTTGCGGTGATCTTTATGAATGAACATTTTGCTACATTTGTACCGATAATCACCGCGCAAGGCGGTGATTTATCACTCTGCTCGGTAGTGTCATTTTTCCATGCGGAAAGAGCCTTTATGAATAGGGATTTTGCTGAGTGGTCGGTAAAGTCAGCTGTTTTAAGCATTTCCGCATGCGGAAATGCTTTATGAATGATAGCCATTGACGCCAAAGTGGAACTGAAAAACTGCTTATACACTGCACAAGTATGTGTGATTCAAAGATCGCTGGCTGAATGTAGTCGCGCCCGCTACTAGAGTAAATAATGGGCACACTGAGCCTCTCGGGAGAGAACAGAATCATAGGTAAGTGTCAGCAAACATGTCCACACCTCACTATAGGTTCACTTTCCCACATTTATTTTGCCTTGGTCACCATTTAAAAGGTGCTGACTAATTATACAATCTTACCACTTCTATGTAATATGAGTAATTTCCTAAGGTATCCATTCAGTTTACACATCTTGGACATCAGCTTGCTCCTGAGTAAGCCTTCATTAATTGACTTTTTTTTTGCACATACTTCATACATTTTGAAGATTTATTTATTCTGTACTAGCTGATGGCCCGGTGTTGCCCGGGTATGTATTTGGCTGGTGTTGGCTCCGTCCACTTTTTCTAACTCTAACACAGAATTACTCAATGACCTAGTTTGTGAGCTTTGCAATCTTTGGAATCAATCATTTGCACTGAAATGAAACAAATCTGATTGGCTGTGGCTCCACCCCCTTTTCTGAATTTGAACCCCAGTCACCCAATGACCTACTGTACCAGGTTTGAGGCTTGAGCCTTTGTGATGACATTTACATAGTATTTGCATGAAATTATTGTAGGAGTCCTTATGTGATTTATAAACGGTTTTATGTTGAATATGTCATAAAATAAAGATTATTGTTCATATTTGCAACTAGTAATATACTGTATTTTTTGCACATGCTGCGATCGCAAACCACGTATTTGCTCCTCCTGTGTCCCCAGACTAGTGTAAGCCACATACCTGCCATGGTCTCCTGCGACCAGTCACTGCTATTGTGACTTGGCAGCTGACCAGGGTGAGGGCAGTATCGGGTAGGCTGTGGATTGAGCAAGAGGATCCCAGGAGAGCCGGAGGAGATGAGGCTCAACATGGCTGCTGCCGATTGGTTTACAGCCCTGTCAGGGCTGCCGTTAAGTGACTGGCACCGGTGATCTGTTGGGCAGGACCACGGTGCCATCATTTGGCCAATCACTGAACTCGCTTAGTAGCACCGCAACACTGTCGCCAAGTGTAAATCCGGCCTCAGAGATTTAAAACTATGAAGCAGACAATGTGTGTATGCACAGTATAGATATATCCCCTATTGGATGCCATACAACCTTCATTCAGCTCAATGACAGCAGGGGGTTTTGAGGCTACTTCATGACGGAAGCATATACAACTCACAGGAAATCGCATCTTTTGCCTGCTTTCCATTCAGACAGATTTTCTTCCTTGCTATTCATTTTTCTTAAAACAGGAGTATTGCTATATATTTGAACATGTTAATTTTGGAAGGGAAAGGGACTCTGAACGTTAATTAATGCTTTCAGTTATCTGTTTTGACAACCCATACCTGTCAGAAATCTGAAGTTTTTAATCACGGGAGGAACGGGAGAAAGACGACTGCATATATAAACTGAATTTTACAATGCAGAATGTATTTAAAGCAATCACGATGCGGTGATTAACCCTTTGATTATTAACTGCTAAGGGCAACAATCGTTTATGGGTGTGAGCTGCAATATGCAAGCAAACTGTATTAAAGTGATAAAGAGAGAGGGAAAAAGGAATGACAGCACAACCAACATAGGCGATGATGCAAATGTACTGGCATACAACAGTCACAATACAGTATGAATGCTGTAACACCATTATCCTGTCCCCCTGAAAAAAGGAAAAACAAAAAATGACCCTGTTTAACCACTTAATTACCAGCGGTCTCTGCCCCCTTAAAGGGGCACTATGGTGAAAAAATTTAAAATTTAAAATATGTACAAAAACAAAAAAAGTAGTATGTTTTTTCCAGAGTAAAATGAGCCATAAATTACCTTTCTTCTATGTTGCGGTCACTTACAGTAGATAGTAGAAATCTGACAGAAGTGACAGGTTTTGGACTAGTCCATCTCTTCATATGGGATTCTCAGCAAGGCTTTTATTCTTTATAAAGGTATTCCCTAAAAAGGATTTAAACAATGATGCTGGCCAGCTTCCCTGCTTGCTACACAATTTTTTGACAGTTGGACAGAGCAACTGCCACTCACTAAGTGCTTTTGAAAATAAATAAATCCCTGAGACTCCCCTATTACGAAATGAACTAGTCTAAAACCTGTTGCTTCTGTCAGATTTCTACTATCTACTGTAAGTGACAGCAACATAGGAGAAAAGTAATTTATGGCTCATTTTACTCTGAAAAAATGTACTACTTATTTGTATATGTTTGCACATATTTTAAAAACATTTTTTTTGCCATAGCGCCCCTTTAAGGACCAGAGACCGCTGGTACAGAAACGTTTGAATCCTGACGAATCGCCACACATACCCGCCGCAAGTCCGGAACCTGGGCCACCCACTCCAGTTCCTGTGAGCCGGTCAGGAGCCGCTTTCATTGGTTCCTGACACTGTCTTTCAATGTAAGCCAATGGGAGTTGCTTACATAGAAAGACAGGGCCAGGAGCCAATGAAATCGGCTCCTGACCGCTCACAGGGCTTTGCCGTCATAGAGACAGGTAGAGCGAGTGAGCTGCGGTGGGAGACGGCGGGATTTAGCTGCGAGATTGGCGCGAGCATCCAAAATGGCGGATGCGCTCAGCAGGGGTGAGTTGAAATCTACGCCCTGGCAGCCAGATGGCCATCAAAACAGGGACATAGATTTCAAGTAACATGGTCTGAAAGTTTTTAAAACAAGGCATTAAAAAAAATTAAAGTACTTAGTTGAAGTTGAACATTGAAGTACTTAGAAAACAGTGCACAACAATTTGGGCAATGAGCACTGCCCCCCAAAGAAAAGCTTCCTCTAAGTGTTTAACTGTGGGTCCCAAGACAGGTACACCGTACAGACCACCAAAAATGTGTGAGGTGGACAGTGAGGGGTGACATATTGGATGGCGCTCTTGCTTGCAGATTTGATTCTTGAGTCACGTTTGTGCCACAACACTATCATCATGGAGCGTGTATGTTCTTACTGGGTTTGTGTGCGCTTCTCCAGGCACTTTCAAACACATGAAGAACAGTTAGTAGCAAGACTAAATAGTCTGTAAACCGCTGTGGGAGATTTCAGAGCTGAAATGGATTTTGCATTAAAAACAATTCTTGATTTTGTTAAAGTGAAGACCACAGTTTCTGGAGTAACCATACAACAGGCAGGGTTCACACTTTACATGCGAATTTCTATTGATGTTTAGTTTCTTTACAACGAGATGTACAACGAGTAACAGCTCTCTGCTCGGGATCAGACAGAAATAGCCAATCCCATTTGGATTCCACTCTACTGCGCAGGCACAAGTCGCCTGCGCTGTAGAGCGAACATGACTGGGATCAGTTATTTCCGCCTGATCCGAGCCGAGAGCCGCTATTGCGCCTGCGCAGTGAATATTGCAGGCGCTTAAGAGGGGCCCAGCGAGACCACCGTGGGACGGAGGAGGCCTCAATCGGATCCAGAGGCTTCCACCTCCCAAGGTTAGTACTCCGCAGGGGCCTTTTATTAAGATAGAGTCTCTTTAATGGACAACTGAAGTGAGAAAAATATGGAGGCTGTCATATTTATTTCATTTTAAACAATACCAGTTAACTGGAAGCCCTGCTGGTCTATTTGGCTGCAGTAGTGTCTGAATCACACCACAAACAAGCATGGAGCTAATATTGTCAGCTCTGACAATGTCAGAAACACCTGATCTGCATATGCTTGATCAGGGTCTATGGCTAAATGTGTTAGAGGCAGAGGCAGCGGTTAAAAGGAAAAAAATATGACAGCCTCCATATATCTCTTTCCTTACAATTATCCTTTAAGCTTTCTGCACTACAACAATGACAGAGAATAAGGAAACACACTAGAAGGGATCACAAAAAGTAAATGTTTATGCTGGTTGAAACATGTAATCTGGAGCATGCATAGCTAACAGTCAAGTGCATATATATATATATATATATATATATATATATATATACATATACATATATATATATATACATATACATATATATACATATATATATATATATATATATATATATATCACACACAAGTTGCTTCATTCATATTATAGAAGCTGTTTAAGAACAGCTGTTGAGTAGGAACATTTGCAGCAAATTTATATGCATGGCTGTGTTTCCTTGTTTACAAATCACCCATCTTTATAGATTAGTTTATTATTTCTAAAGCAAAGTAAATTCTATTTCATCTATTTAATGTGCAGCTTACAATTAAAAAATCATCCTGCTCAGTGCAATATGGCAGGAGGTATCCCACGTGGCCCATTAGAGAGCAGAATACAATTATGCCACCATGCTTCCAGGCTTCACACATTTTGCCAGGGTTTTAGAAAAAAAAAAAAGCTACAAATATCTCAGGCCAAACGCAGGCATATTCAGCATGAGTGTATTGCACTGAGAGAGACACTACATTATAGCTCTGATTCAGTTAACTTTTCTCCTGAGCTTTCTCCCAAGAGATCATTTTTCATCTCATCTAACAAGCAACCGTTCAGCACCGAGCAATTGAAAAACTGCTAAAAAGTAGAGTATTCTTTTTCTTGCTAAAGGCTTAAAAGGTATTTTATTGATCGGGTGTAAAAACATCTGTGAGAAAACTCAGGGGAAAATGTAATCGAATAAGTCCTCTTGCTTAAATTTTATGTTTTAGACACTCATCGAAGCATATCAGAGTAATACAGTGCCTGACACAGAAATTGGGCCCCTTCGGCAAAAACAGCATACTTTTCACGTACATCTGATATCATTTTCTGTGATTTTTGGTCACAGGATATTTTTTCTGAAATCTCTTTACCGTACTTATTCCCTTTGTGTACTCTATTGTCATACTAAGCTTGCCCCCTTTTAAACACTAAACTGCCCCTCTGGAATCTTAACACTCTTTACTCCTTACACTAACCTCCCCCCTCTTCACTCCTTACACTAACCATTCCCCTCACAATTACAGCAAATTAGTTTGACCACTGGATATAGATTAAGATCGTACAGGGCCCCAGGAAATCCAAATAAAATTTTGCCCACTCCTTTTCCCCTGCCCTCCCTGTTTATTGGTTGACAGGGTGCCACTACAGGCCTCAGATCAGCGGCGACCGGTCCTCGACACTACCCTACTGTCTCCCGGTGTCGCCCCCGCTGCCTAATCCTCCTCTCCAGCATCACCATAACAGACCTCACATCAGGGCGACAGCAGAGACAGAGTGGGTGCATGTTACTTGCGCCCAGCGTTCTCCAAATGCAGGTAGTGGGCAGGGATGCTACTTCCGCATTTGGAGTACACTGGGCATGGGCAGTTTATGCACTCTCTCTGTCTCTGCTGTTGCCACTGATCTGAGGTCTGGTACTGTGATGGAAAGGGGAGCTCAGGCAGCGGCAGCAGAAGCGGGAGGGAAGGCAGCACAGCAGACATCGGTGACACAGGGGCAGGCATGGCGCCCATGCTGTGGAGGTGCCCATGGCACAAGCCACTTTAGATACGCCACTGAACACTCATCTAGTGTTGCTGGCTGTCTGTTCCCATATAGGCCTACAATAGGAGGCAGACTTAAGCTATGTACACAAGTCAGATAAATGTTGATTAAAACATCCGATAAACTACAGATTTCGCTGTATCAGATGGCAATGGCTACAAAAAAATGTAGCCAAATGTTAAACAACAACAAGCAACAGATATCAGCTAGCTTCAACTGGTGCTTCAGATAGCTATTGAGAGGATATTGTGCAGTTGGCCAAGTGTGTACAACATTCAAACAACATTGTTGCAGAGAAAACACGCATGTCAAGGCTCTTTCACACCCAAAAATAAGTAAATACATTTTTAAATAAATAAAATAATAAAAAAAAAAAAAAAAATCGCAAAATGCAATTGCAAACGCGTTTTGGTTGTCACATTTTGTGATTTTCTTTATGTTGGCCTCAGCCAAAACACAGTAAGAATACATCAGAACTACGATTGCCTTTTTAGAAAATCGGAAATGCATTCAGTATGAATGCATACCCCGATCCAGTTGTAACTTTACTGTATTTGGTTTTTGAAAAGGCAATTTTTCAAACGGCGGAACAAAGCTGATGTGAAAGGGCGCAGTATGTGAATGGCATAAGCGTTCCTAGCATAACTACTTATTTCTTTTTGCCAGGCAACGTCATTTGATCGACATTGCTCGTTTGTGTGCGCAGACTTTATCATGTGTATGGACCATTACTTTTAGAATGGTCCCACACCCAGAGTTACGAAAATGGGAGCCCCAATGTTTCATGTTTCATGTACCAGTGTCAATGTTAAGTTAACTACAGAGGTTCAATCAATCTGTCACAATCCAACTGCTATAAGATCTTGCCAAGGGCATGTGGCGAGGCGGACTGAATGAGCAGGTTCATCATGGAAAGGAACAGAGCAAGGAATTCCTTCACATCAGTCTAGGAAAACTGTCAAAAACAGTAAAATACTGCTCAGTGGCTTATTTTTCTGAGCACTTGGCTTGAGTACATTAGAGAAGACATATGGGATGATGACATCTTAGGAATCTGACTGTAAAAGATCGGAATGTATGACATTCATGTTATCTCAGCAGGCATTAGGTGTCCACTACAGACTCTGCACACAATACCACAGAATTGTCTGACAATAACTGACAAGCAGCCATATTCCAGTTCAGAAGCAGTCAGAAAAGCCTGCAGAGTCTGGCTGCATTGCAGCATATTTGTAATACTGGGATGAAGAGAATTTGAGGGACTTCAGACTATAGTACAGCAGCAGATTTTCCGGAGCTGTACTGGCAATTTTTTTTCTATAACTTTGCATTTTTAAAAACGGTTATTTTCTATAAAGGAAACAAATGCCAGAACATTTTTTTCTCCTGTGAGAGGATGTACCTAGGCATTGTAATGCAGTTATATCATAAAAGTTGTCACTTAAGAGCATATTAGTTTTAGTTAGGCACATGAGGAGTTAATTTTTTGAGGCCTCAAAGGAGAAAGTGCAATACATTTTTAACAAGTGCTGGTAAAGAACAATTGTTTAATCATAGCCTGCAGGCAGTATGGTGGGTGGGTGGGTGGGTATTGGGCAAGTGCAATTGTATGGGATGGGGTTGTCAATAATATGGTGTGTTGGCAATACATTTATGAATACACTTTAGATGATGAATCCTGACTCGTGGTTTATTTAGATGTGTTTGGCTGTGCTATGCACGGAAATAGGTTGTGTTTAGGTTACATGAGGAGTTAATGCCCATTGCTATTATTGTGACTGGTTTACTAGGAACCCGTTTTCAATAGGTCTAAACCCAGTGCTAATTTGGCACAATTGCCTGCACAAAAAGCTACAATCTATTGATTTTAAAAGGCTGTTTCCGATCGGGCACTGCATTGGCACAGCAGGGGGATTTGGGTGAACAGGCACTCCTGTCCATCTTCGAGCAGAATGCAGCACTCCATTAGAAACTGGGCCTAAGAGTCTCCTGAGCCAGAAAACACGAGAGAATATATACAGTCCAGCAAAACGGGGATTTATTTTTTGAAGATAATTAACATGGTGTAGTATGTGGCAGAACATTGCACCCCTCACCTGGGTCAGTCGTCACAGCTCATAGAGAGGGTTGCTGAAATGTCAATAAACTAGTTGCTGTTCGATTAAAGTCATTTGCATGCAATCCTGTCAAGAACAGTTTTGTTTTTGTTTTTTTACGCTCTATACATCAGGTTTATCGAAAGCATCAATGAAAAGGAAAGTTACATTGCAGTCCTTAACAAGTAATGTGAAAATAAGGAGTTTAAAATATCTGCATGACTAGAGATGTTAAAAAATGCAAACAGACATCACTATAGCAGTTTGAACAGATTATATGAATCCGTATAAAGAGACCTGACATGTTAAAATATGATTTAAGGAATAACCAGCAAGTATATTGTTCAAAATAAACCCCTTTACACATTATTGCCTCGTTTCAACCATAGTAATTAGGAATGTACCTACATAGACCATAGGCATTAGGTGGCATGAGGCAATACTCCAAATTTAATAAGGGGGGTGGGATTCTGGACCATGGCTGACATAGGCGGGGAGGGGGGGGGGGTCTGGTGCCCAGAATCCCCCCCTCAGACCAGGGCCGGTACAGTGTCTGGCGTCAGGCACAAGTTAAAGAGAGTCTGACGCGAGAATAAATCTCGCTTCAGACCTCATAGATAGCAGGGGCATGTGTGCCCCTGCTAAAACGCCGCTATCCTGCGGCTTAACGGGGGTCCCTTCACCCCCAAATCCCCTCCGTACATCGTGGAATCTATTCCGCATTGGGGCAGGGCTAACCGCCGCAGCCCTGCCTCCTGCGCGTCTATCAGACGCGTACCTCCGCCTCTCCCCCGCCCCTCTCAGTCTTCCTTCACTGAGAGGGGTGGGGGAGAGGCGGCGATGCGCGTCTGATAGACGCGCTGAGAGGCAGGGCTGCAGCCGTTAGCCCTGCCTCCAGGAAGAGCAAAATGTATGACCAATTTGGTCGTTGATTTTGCAGGGGAGGGGGGGGGGGTTTGGGGGTGAAGGGACCCCCATTTAGCCGCGGGATAGCGGCGTTTTAGCAGGGGCACACGCGCCCCTGCTAACTATGAGCTCTGAAGCGGGAATTATTCTCGCTTCAGTTTCTCTTTATGTCGCCAGAATGTCTGGAGGCATCCTGCAGCTCACAGCACTGTGCTACTGTCTGCACTATGTCCCACCCCGTCCTCTTTAATCCCTGGCTACAGTTGACTCTGGATGTAGCAGCAGTGTGCGTACAGAGCATGGAGCAGATCTGGGGAACTTGACAAAGCACAGAGCCAGGTATGAGCACAGCCTGTGCCCTGGCTGTATAAAGAAGGAAGTTGGGACCTTGCAGGCGGCTTCACTTTCCCCTTAATTACCGCCAGTCCTCATTATAATCTGTATCCAAACTGCTCCTGATCAATCCTGTTGCCGATTAGAAGCAGATCAGACATATCAGGTGGGATCTGACGATTATTTCCATCAGATGAGAAATTGCATTGTGTGTACCCAGCATGATGTCCTATGATATTATATTGTCTGTGCGGCTGAGAGAGACCTATCAGGAATCCCCCCACCTCCAATGAAAATCCTGGGTTTGCCCCTGCCTGCTCATTGGATCAGGTTTTTAAGTGAGGAGATTTGAGAGCCTCTACTCAGATAGACAACTTCTCGGAAAGGCAAAACAGTTATCACTAACTGTACCCAGTCTCTACCAGATACATGGGATTGTATCCAATATCTAGTAAGGTGTGTGCACGCCAGATGATGCATTCTATAAAATAGAAAATAGAAATATACAAGGCAAATAACATTTATATTGTGCTTTTCTCCTGGCAGACTCAAAGTGCCAGAGCTGCAGCCACAAGGGTGCGCTCTAAATGCAGTAGCAATGTTAGGGAGTCTAGCCCAAGAATTTCTTACTGCTCGCTTACTGAACAGGAAGAGCCGAGATTTAAACCCAGGTATCCTGTGTCAGAGGTAGAGCCCTTAACCATTACACTATCCAGTCACTATAACTTAGTGTGCCTGTTACTACTAGTGTTAGGAAGAATGTTGTTAATCATTTTTGGGGTCTACGGAAATGGAACAGCCCGATACAATCATGCAAAAATCTAACAATTTGCGCCAAGCACTCATTAACTTTTTTTGGCACAAGCAATAAAATGAATAAAAGTTTATTGGGCATCATTACATTTAGGACATAGATCTGAAGTCCTATGCTAGTATTTAGCTAGTATCACATGGGTCAAATAGGATCTATGGATAGTGTATAATATGCATAGTGAATACTGCTATAACTTGGTCAGGTAAGTTTGGGAGACCTTTGTTACAGTAGAGTGTCAAGAACAGTTTTTAATTGCGGGTGCATTCACACTATATCCATTGCATTGCAGAATAATTCTGCATGTCAACTCACTACCTATACAATTCTAAGGGCCTGTTCAAACCCCTGCATTGTAATTGATTGTGTTTTTCTAATTCAATGCATGCAGGCTTTGAATGAACGTGTACGTCCTAATGCGCGCAGGGTCCATTGCAGTTCACACACACATTATAACACGTGCATTACAAAACAAGCACAGTGTGCATCCCCCCTTTATCCAGAATGTCCTGGAATTATTAGAATCAAGTTCAGGCTTTATGTACAAGCAAGCCGCTAACCTATAATAATAATAATCTAACGCCAATCAATCTTTAAATACAAATAAAAAAACAAAAACACACTAGGTGTAATCATAAAAAAAGAGTGAATTATTAAAAAAAACAACAGAAAAACAAAAACAAAAAAGAAAAAACACTCGTTATTTGTTTTGCAAGGTCATATACTTATATATGAGGGTTTTCAGGTCCGCTTTAAAATTACTGCTTGCTATTGAAGTTGCCATAAATTTATATAATTTGAACTTCAAACCCTTATAAATTAGCCCTGTAGTGATTACTTGTGTAGTATAGTAGTAAGCAGAATAAAATATTAATTATAACCAAGTGTATGCCGGTATGAGGGCTCGATTCAGTAAACGGTGCTAACCCAGTTAGCACACCTAAAGGCTTTGGGCGTGCTAACTAGGGTGCTAAGTAGTTAGCACATGCAAACTCAGCACCGTAGTTAGCACATGCAAATTATTACTTAGCATCGTGCTAACTATAGTGCTAAGCTCCATGGTTAGATACCCCTGGTCTTGCTAATTATGATCTTGTAAAAGATAGAATATTTGGAAATTTTAATTCAATCCGAGCTCTATATTTTATGTGACGATCATTATATTATTGTTAACAATACTCTCATCTTCCACAGTGATAATTGATGCTGAAGCTACTGTTGGAAAAGTTAGGAGGCGCACTGCGACACTGCATATTCTGTCATATGTTCATTTTCTTTGTTGAATAAACACGGATTTTTTTTTAAAAACTAGGGTGCTAAGTAGTTTACATGTGCTAACTACGGTGCTAAGTAGTTTACATGTGCTAACTACGGTGCTAAGTAGTTTGCATGTGCTAACTACTTAGCACGTGCAAAGCATGTTAGCACATGCAAAGTGGCTTTTCACTGGCGTGCTAACACTTAGCACCCTTTTCTGAATCAAGCCCTGGGTGTTTACATTCAGGCACTCCAATGACATGGGAAAATAAATGCCAGAATAGAAGTACTGCGTTATGCCTACTTAACTAGGAAGCATGCAATGGACTGGTGTTGAATTATCCCTAAAACACAAGAGGAAGAATGCTCTGGGATGCCCCTTGCAGGTTTGCAAAAAAAACCTCACACATATAGGGCCTGATTCACAAAGTGGTGCTAACCCAGTTAGCACGCCTAAAAGACTTTAGGCGTGATAACCATTGCACCACGCTGGTGAAAAGCCAGTTTAGGCGTGATAAGTTTAGGCGTGATAAGTTTAGATCGCACGCAAAGTCCCGCACGCAAAGCAGTGCCATTAAACTCTATGCGAAGTGCACCAGACTTTGCTAGCGCAAAACTTTTGATCAGCTGTGCACTGCGGTGCTAACCCAGTAGGTGCTATAGTTATCAAGCCTAAACTTATCACACCTAAACTGAGTTTAGGCGTGATAAAGGGCTTTTCACCAGCGTGCTAACTGTTAGCACCGCTTTGTGAATCAAGCCCATAGTATTTATGAATACATGATAAGGCATGGTCACATAACATGCTTACTGTGTAGCCCATGGAACCTACTGTAGAATCCTGAAAGTAATAACTAGAGGACTATAAAATAAAGTTTTCCAAACTTTGAAAAGTTGTACATTTTGCTTGAAATTCTTGAAAATCTACTTGACGTTAAGTTTATAAGCGCGCCCCATCTATCAAGTTGCACATAGAAATAAGCACCACTTCATGACATCACTTACACTGTAGTACTTTCTTATGTGTCGTCTAATGTCCAAGAGCAGCTTATTTTGGATCTGAGTTGAAAACGTCAGTGGAGAGGCATCACACTCTGGTTTACTGCAGCGGAGTAAGCTGGGCTCAATTTGAAGTCCCTAAAGTACAAAAGTAAAATCACTTTACCACAAAATGAAAAATCTCTACATGACTGCAAGAGAGAAAACACAATGCAGCTCAAATAATCCTCTTCCTGCAAAATGGACATTTTAAAACGGACTTTTTTTGTGCTTTCCAGTCGACTGTGTTCTGGGTTTTTTTTTTTGCACTGTCCAGTGGGTGATGTACGTGCACACGTTCGGCCATTTCCCACCGCCTACAGACGGTCGGGAAGTGCTTAATGAAATGCTTCATATGTCATCTTATTTGGTCATGTCAGGCAGTTAATTTACTCAGCCAACTCCAGAGATCTCAAAGCCTCTCCGGTGGGGACATCCAGCAAATATTGACTGGATTATTTAAAAATTATTAAAGGATACCCGAAGTGACATGATGAGATAGACATGGGTATGTACAGTGCCTAGCACACAAATAACTATGCTGTGTTCCTTTTTTTCTTTCTCTGCCTGAAAGAGTTAAATATCAGGTATATAAGTGGCTGACTCAGTCCTGACTCAGGCAGGAATTGACTACAGAGTGACTCTCACTGAAAAGAAATTCCCCTTTTTATCTCTTTCTTACTCTCAGAAGCCATTTTCTGCTAGGAAAGTGTTTTATAGTTGGAATTTATCAGTGAGGGTCACACTGTAGTCACTTCCTGTTTGAGTCAGGACTGAGTCAGCCACTTACATACCGGATATTGAACTCTTTCAGGCACAGAAAGAAAAAAAAGGAACACAGCATAATTATTTGTGTGCTAGGCACATGTCACATACACATGTCTATCTCATGTTAAATGTCACTTCGGGTATCCTTTAAAAGGGAACATGGAGTGAGAGGTATATGGAGGCTGCCATATTGATTTCCTTTCAACCAGGACCGGTTGCCTGGCAGTCCTGCTAATCTCTTTGGCTGCAGTGGTGTCTGAATCAAACACCTGCAACAAGCATGCAGCTAATCTTTCATAAAGAAAAAAAATCTAAACTGTATGCTTGTTCATTGAGTCTATGGCTAAAAATATTAGAAGCAGAGGATCAGCAGGACAGCCAGATAACTGGTATTGTTTAAAATGTAAATAGATACGTTAGCCTTCATAACCCAATTCATTTAAGATATGCCCACTGGAGACACCCCACTATGTCACCTTCCTGGTTAAATACAGTAAGGCCCCGTTCACATCATCAAAAGTGGATGGACGTGCGTTCGGAATGAAACGCGTACGAACGCACGCCTCTGCGTTTGTATGTGTTGTGTGTCTCATCTCTTAATGCTGCCAGTATTTGATCATATGCTTTTTTTTCAGGCGATGAACGGACGATGTATGACCTTCCTTGAGTTTGTGTGGGTTCATCTACACCTCCTCTTCACCACAAGACAAAAAACACTCCTTTCACATTATCTAGTTTTTACACATACGGTAATTTGCCTTAGAGTATGGTGGGACAATTAGACTGAGTATCATAAGCAGTATGAGCTCCTTTGGGACGTGTAGTGACATCAGCTGCGTGATATACTCGGTAAACCACTGCAGAACATGCCAAAGCTATATGGACTTCTGGTGCACAAAATGGAAATGATAGCTATTCATGAGGTCCGCTTGTGATCTCAACAGCTGCTTTTGTGCAGCTGCATAACTAGAAGTAACTCTTGCATTTTTAACCACTTCAGGACCACAGTCTTTTCGCCCCTTAAGGACCAGAGCCTTTTTCTCCATTCAGACCACTGCAGCTTTCACGGTTTATTGCTCGGTCATACAACCTACCACCTAAATGAATTTTACCTCCTTTTCTTGTCACTAATAAAGCTTTCTTTTGCTGCTATTTGATTGCTCCTGCGATTTTTACTTTTTATTATATTCATCAAAAAAGACATGAATTTTGGCAAAAAAATGATTTTTTTCACTTTCTGTGCTGACATTTTTCAAATAAAGTAAAATTTCTGTATACATACAGCGCGAAAAATGTGGACAAACATGTTTTGGATAAAAAAAAAACCATTCAGTGTATATTTATTGGTTTGGGTAAAAGTTATAGCGTTTACAAACTATGGTGCAAAAAGTGAATTTTCCCATTTTCAAGCATCTATGACTTTTCTGACCCCCTGTCATGTTTCATGAGGGGCTAGAATTCCAGGATAGTATAAATACCCCCCAAATGACCCCATTTTGGAAAGAAGACATCCCAAAGTATTCACTGAGAGGCATAGTGAGTTCATAGAAGATATTATTTTTTGTCACAAGTAAGCGGAAAATGACATTTTGTGACAAAAAAATAAAAAAAAAAAAGTTTCCATTTCTTCTAACTTGCGACAAAAAAAAATGAAATCTGCCACGGACTCACCATGCCCCTCTCTGAATACCTTGAAGGGTCTACTTTTCAAAATGGGGTCATTTGTGGGGTGTGTTAACTGTCCTGACATTTTGGGGGTGCTAAATTGTAAGCACCCCTGTAAAGCCTAAAGGTGCTCATTGGACTTTGGACCCCTTAGCGCAGTTAGGCTGCAAAAAAGTGCCACACATGTGGTATTGCCGTACTCAGGAGAAGTAGTATAATGTGTTTTGGGGTGTATTTTTACACATACCCATGCTGGGTGGGAGAAATATCTCTGTAAATGACAATTTTTTAATTTTTTTTACACACAATTGTCCATTTACAGAGTTATTTCTCCCACCCAGCATGGGTATGTGTAAAAATACACCACAAAACACATTATACTACTTCTCCCGAGTACGGCGATACCACATGTGTGGCACTTTTTTGCACCCTAACTGCGCTAAAGGGCCCAAAGTCCAATGAGTACCTTTAGGATTTCACAGGTCATTTTGCGACATTTGGTTTCAAGACTACTCCTCACGGTTTAGGGCCCCTAAAATGCCAGGGCAGTATAGGAACCCCACAAATGACCCCATTTTAGAAAGAAGACACCCCAAGGTATTCCGTTAGGAGTATGGTGAGTTCATAGAAGATTTTATTTTTTGTCACAAGTTAGCGGAACATGACACTTTGTGGAAAAAAACAATTAAAATCAATTTCCGCTAACTTGTGACAAAAAAATAAAATCTTCTATGAATTCCCCATACTCCTAACTGAATACCTTGGGGTGTCTTCTTTCTAAAATGGGGTCATTTGTGGGGTTCCTATACTGCCCTGGCATTTTAGGGGCCCTAAACCGCGAGGAGTAGTCTGGAAATCAAATTCCGCAAAATGACCTGTGAAATCCTAAAGGTACTCATTGGACTTTGGGCCCTTTAGCGCAGTTAGGGTGCAAAAAAGTGCCACACATGTGGTATTGCCGTACTCGGGAGAAGTAGTATAATGTGTTTTGTGGTGTATTTTTACACATACCCATGCTGGGTGGGAGAAATACCTCTGTAAATGACAATCTTTTGATTTTTTTACACACGATTGTCCATTTACAGAGTTATTTCTCCCACCCAGCATGGGTATGTGTAAAAATACACCCCAAAACACATTATACTACTTCTCCCGAGTACGGCAATACCACATGTGTGGCACTTTTTTGCACCCTAACTGCGCTAAAGGGCCCAAAGTCCAATGAGTACCTTTAGGATTTCACAGGTCATTTTGCGGAATTTGATTTCCAGACTACTCCTCGCGGTTTAGGGCCCCTAAAATGCCAGGGCAGTATAGGAACCCCACAAATGACCCCATTTTAGAAAGAAGACACCCCAAGGTATTCAGTTAGGAGTATGGGAAGTTCATAGAAGATTTTATTTTTTTGTCACAAGTTAGCGGAAATTGATTTTAATTGTTTTTTCCCACAAAGTGTCATGTTCCGCTAACTTGTGACAAAAAATAAAATCTTCTATGAACTCACCATACTCCTAACGGAATACCTTGGGGTGTCTTCTTTCTAAAATGGGGTCATTTGTGGGGTTCCTATACTGCCCTGGCATTTTAGGGGCCCTAAACCGTGAGGAGTAGTCTGAAAATCAAATTCCGCAAAATGACCTGTGAAATCCTAAAGGTACTCATTGGACTTTGGGCCCTTTAGCGCAGTTAGGGTGCAAAAAAGTGCCACACATGTGGTATTGCCGTACTCGGGAGAAGTAGTATAATGTGTTTTGGGGTGTATTTTTACACATACCCATGCTGGGTGGGAGAAATAACTCTGTAAATGGACAATCGCGTGTAAAAAAATCAAAAGATTGTCATTTACAGAGGTATTTCTCCCACCCAGCATGGGTATGTGTAAAAATACACCCCAAAACACATTATACTACTTCTCCCGAGTACGGCAATACCACATGTGTGGCACTTTTTTGCACCCTAACTGCGGTAAAGGGCCCAAAGTCCAATGAGTACCTTTAGGATTTCACAGGTCATTTTGCGGAATTTGATTTTCAGACTACTCCTCACGGTTTAGGGCCCCTAAAATGCCAGGGCAGTATAGGAACCCCACAAATGACCCCATTTTAGAAAGAAGACACCCCAAGGTATTCCGTTAGGAGTATGGTGAGTTCATAGAAGATTTTATTTTTTGTCACAAGTTAGCGGAACATGACACTTTGTGGGAAAAAACAATTAAAATCAATTTCCGCTAACTTGTGACAAAAAAATAAAATCTTCTATGAACTTCCCATACTCCTAACTGAATACCTTGGGGTGTCTTCTTTCTAAAATGGGGTCATTTGTGGGGTTCCTATACTGCCCTGGCATTTTAGGGGCCCTAAACCGCGAGGAGTAGTCTGGAAATCAAATTCCGCAAAATGACCTGTGAAATCCTAAAGGTACTCATTGGACTTTGGGCCCTTTAGCGCAGTTAGGGTGCAAAAAAGTGCCACACATGTGGTATTGCCGTACTCGGGAGAAGTAGTATAATGTGTTTTGGGGTGTATTTTTACACATACCCATGCTGGGTGGGAGAAATAACTCTGTAAATGGACAATCGTGTGTAAAAAAATCAAAAGATTGTCATTTACAGAGGTATTTCTCCCACCCAGCATGGGTATGTGTAAAAATACACCACAAAACACATTATACTACTTCTCCCGAGTACGGCAATACCACATGTGTGGCACTTTTTTGCACCCTAACTGCGCTAAAGGGCCCAAAGTCCAATGAGTACCTTTAGGATTTCACAGGTCATTTTGCGGAATTTGATTTCCAGACTACTCCTCGCGGTTTAGGGCCCCTAAAATGCCAGGGCAGTATAGGAACCCCACAAATGACCCCATTTTAGAAAGAAGACACCCCAAGGTATTCAGTTAGGAGTATGGGAAGTTCATAGAAGATTTTATTTTTTTGTCACAAGTTAGCGGAAATTGATTTTAATTGTTTTTTCCCACAAAGTGTCATGTTCCGCTAACTTGTGACAAAAAATAAAATCTTCTATGAACTCACCATACTCCTAACGGAATACCTTGGGGTGTCTTCTTTCTAAAATGGGGTCATTTGTGGGGTTCCTATACTGCCCTGGCATTTTAGGGGCCCTAAACCGTGAGGAGTAGTCTGAAAATCAAATTCCGCAAAATGACCTGTGAAATCCTAAAGGTACTCATTGGACTTTGGGCCCTTTAGCGCAGTTAGGGTGCAAAAAAGTGCCACACATGTGGTATTGCCGTACTCGGGAGAAGTAGTATAATGTGTTTTGGGGTGTATTTTTACACATACCCATGCTGGGTGGGAGAAATAACTCTGTAAATGGACAATCGCGTGTAAAAAAATCAAAAGATTGTCATTTACAGAGGTATTTCTCCCACCCAGCATGGGTATGTGTAAAAATACACCCCAAAACACATTATACTACTTCTCCCGAGTACGGCAATACCACATGTGTGGCACTTTTTTGCACCCTAACTGCGGTAAAGGGCCCAAAGTCCAATGAGTACCTTTAGGATTTCACAGGTCATTTTGCGGAATTTGATTTTCAGACTACTCCTCACGGTTTAGGGCCCCTAAAATGCCAGGGCAGTATAGGAACCCCACAAATGACCCCATTTTAGAAAGAAGACACCCCAAGGTATTCCGTTAGGAGTATGGTGAGTTCATAGAAGATTTTATTTTTTGTCACAAGTTAGCGGAACATGACACTTTGTGGGAAAAAACAATTAAAATCAATTTCCGCTAACTTGTGACAAAAAAATAAAATCTTCTATGAACTTCCCATACTCCTAACTGAATACCTTGGGGTGTCTTCTTTCTAAAATGGGGTCATTTGTGGGGTTCCTATACTGCCCTGGCATTTTAGGGGCCCTAAACCGCGAGGAGTAGTCTGGAAATCAAATTCCGCAAAATGACCTGTGAAATCCTAAAGGTACTCATTGGACTTTGGGCCCTTTAGCGCAGTTAGGGTGCAAAAAAGTGCCACACATGTGGTATTGCCGTACTCGGGAGAAGTAGTATAATGTGTTTTGGGGTGTATTTTTACACATACCCATGCTGGGTGGGAGAAATAACTCTGTAAATGGACAATCGTGTGTAAAAAAATCAAAAGATTGTCATTTACAGAGGTATTTCTCCCACCCAGCATGGGTATGTGTAAAAATACACCACAAAACACATTATACTACTTCTCCCGAGTACGGCAATACCACATGTGTGGCACTTTTTTGCACCCTAACTGCGCTAAAGGGCCCAAAGTCCAATGAGTACCTTTAGGATTTCACAGGTCATTTTGCGACATTTGGTTTCAAGACTACTCCTCACGGTTTAGGGCCCCTAGAATGCCAGGGCAGTATAGGAACCCCACAAATGACCCCATTTTAGAAAGAAGACACCCCAAGGTATTCCGTTAGGAGTATGGTGAGTTCATAGAAGATTTTATTTTTTGTCACAAGTTAGCGGAACATGACACTTTGTGGAAAAAAACAATTAAAATCAATTTCTGCTAACTTGTGACAAAAAAATAAAATCTTCTATGAATTCCCCATACTCCTAACTGAATACCTTGGGGTGTCTTCTTTCTAAAATGGGGTCATTTGTGGGGTTCCTATACTGCCCTGGCATTTTAGGGGCCCTAAACCGTGAGGAGTAGTCTGGAAATCAAATTCCGCAAAATGACCTGTGAAATCCTAAAGGTACTCATTGGACTTTGGGCCCTTTAGCGCAGTTAGGGTGCAAAAAAGTGCCACACATGTGGTATCGCCGTACTCGGGAGAAGTAGTACAATGTGTTTTGGGGTGTATTTTTACACATACCCATGCTGGGTGGGAGAAATAACTCTGTAAATGGACAATTGTGTGTAAAAAAATCAAAAGATTGTCATTTACAGAGGTATTTCTCCCACCCAGCATAGGTATGTGTAAAAATACACCCCAAAACACATTATACTACTTCTCCCGAGTACGGCGATACCACATGTGTGGCACTTTTTTGCACCCTAACTGCGCTAAGGGGCCCAGAGTCCAATGAGTACCTTTAGGCTTTACAGGGGTGCTCAAAATTTAGCACCCCGCCCACTTGCCAGGACAGTTAAAAAACCCCACAAATGACCCCATTTTGGAAAGAATACACGCTAAGGTATTCCATGAGGGCCATGGTGAGTTCATAGAAAATTTTATTTTTTGTCACAAGTTAGCGGAAAATGACATTTTGTGAAAAAAAAAACAAAAACACAAAACCACAATTTCTGCTAACTTGTGACAAAAAATAAAACATTCTATGAACTCACCATGCACCTCACGGAATACTTTGGGGTGTCCTCTTTCCAAAATGGCATCATTCGTGGGGTCTGTCCTGGCATTTTAGGGTCTCTGCAATCATTACATGTATGGCCAGTATTAGGAGTTTCTGCTATACTCCTTATATTGGGCATAAGGGTAATGCACTGTGGGCTGAAAGGAAAAATGAACGTCAAACAATCAATCAATGTGGATGCCAAAAAATTTTGAAAAAAAAAAAAGAGGAGGAAGGCGTCTGCCAGGACATAGGAGCTGCCGCCCCAAAAATCCAAACCCACCAGCTCGTATGCCCTGGCAAACCTGATTTATCCATTCACACTGATCGATGTGGATGAACAAATCATTGCCAGAGTTCTTTTTTGATACAAAGTGTTTGCCAAAGCATATGAATCCCCAACACCACTCCTCGGCCCATATGCCTCGGCAAACGTATCTTTTTGACTGCGGAGGAGAAATCTCGTCCTGCAGAGCTACATGCACCGACTTGTGTGTAAGCTGACAGGCGCGCAATGTTCTGTCAGGATGCACCATCAGTGCTGCAGCTGATTGGTCGGTCTGGATAGAAAAAAAGACAAAACAATACAAAAAGGAGGGGAAGGCGTCTGCCAGGACATAGGAGCTGCCGCCCCAAAAATCCAAACCCACCAGCTCGTATGCCCTGGCAAACCTGATTTATCCATTCACACCGATCGATGTGGATGAACAAATCATTGCCAGAGTTCTTTTTTGATACAAAGTGTTTGCCAAAGCATATGAATCCCCAACACCACGCCTCGGCCCATATGCCTCGGCAAACGTATCTTTTTGACTGCGGAGGAGAAATCTCGTCCTGCAGCGCTGCATGCACCGACTTGTGTGTAAGCTGACAGACGCGCAACGTTCTGTCAGGATGCACCATCAGTACTGCAGCTGGTTAGTCGTTCGCTCGGTCCACCTGGAAGGTTATTGGATGGAAAAAGAGAAAAAAACCCCCAAAAAACAAGCAAGCAGCAAAGCAACTACTTCATTAACATTAATAACCTTTGAACTTTTTTAATAAAAAACTTAACATTGCAAACCAAACATTAACTTCTTTGCTTACCTGTTTTTTGTTTTTTTTTAACTTACCTCCCGAGGACAAACCTCTCCTCCCCCATGGAACAATGTGCGAAGTGCAAATCGCACAGAGTTGTGGCGAAATACATTACGCAATTTGTCCCAAGTGAAAGGAGAGGTTTCTGGCAGCCCTGTGTATTAGGGTCTCTGGAAACCCGATGTTTGGTTTCACACTGCATATTGACATATCCGGTGGGTCGAGCCCGCCGCACCGTATCGTCCAAAACAGACCTTCAGGCAATACCACAAGAGTAGCATTCGGCCTAGTAATGAACTGCGTCGCCATAGACTAACATGACTTCCGCGCCGATCGATATTGCCACAGAAGCCACGCAGTAACGTAGGCATGCACTAGCGTTAAGTCAAGCACTTCCGGCGTAGGGGGGGACCGCAAAGTGTGACTTTTGCTAGGCATTTTGCCCTAACGCATCGCAGCAGTGTGAAATAGCACTGAGAGACCCTTGTGTGCCTACCGCTGTGTGTGGAGTTCCCTATTCTCTAATAGTGTACCTGCTCGTGGTACCTCTCAAAACACTCCCCTAGGCATAGGCCAGGCTGGTCAGGACAGGTGGGACAATAAACAGTGGTGTCACGCCTTATTCCAGCCCTGCTGCAGACACGACAGCGTTTTCTTCGGATTCGTTGACCTGGGGTAGTCGGAATTGGATAGGCGTAATGCCTTCCATGTAGCCGGCTAGTTGCATCTTGGGGTTGGGCCACGGCACCTCCTGGATACAGGAGTTCCATCACGATCTGTTTATTAAATTGAATAAACGAGCCAGTTCTCCCAGCCTTACTGTAGAGAACAAAGCTGTTGTAAATTGCCAATTGAATGAGGTAAAAAGACACTTTTTTATACCAGCGTCTTGTTTTTCGGGCAACTAAATAGGGCGCTAACCTCTGGTCATTGAAGTCCACCCCTCCCATGTTAGTATTATACTCGTGGACGACAAGGGGTTTTTCAATGACCTTAGTTCGCCGTTGAATTTCAACTGTCGTGTCTGCGTGAATGGTGGACAGGAAGTAAACCTCCCTCTTGTCCTTCCATTTCACCGCGAGCAGGTCGTCAGCACACAAGGCGGCCCTCTGCCCCCGTTGAAGTTTGGTGGTAATGAGCCGTTGGGGGAAGCCCCGGCGACTAGGCCGTACGGTGCCACAGCATCGGATTTTTTCTATTTTTAAGTGCTGAAAGAGGGCCACACTTGTGTAATAATTGTCCACAAAAAGATGGTACCCCTTCTGGAACAAGGGTGACACCAAGTCCCACACAACCTTTCCACTGCTCCCCAGGTAGTCAGGGCATCCGACCGGCTCCAATTTTGAGTCTTTTCCCTCATAGACCCTAAAATAAGATGTATAGCCTGTGGCCCTTTCACAGAGCTTATACAGTTTCACCCCATACCGGGCGCGCTTGTTTGGGATGTACTGTTTGATGCGAAGGCGCCCGGTAAAGCGTATGAGGGACTCGTCTACGCAGATGTCCTGGTCAGGGGTATAAGCATCTGCAAATCTGGATGACAGGTGGTCTATGAGGGGTCGAATTTTGTGGAGGCGGTCAAAAGCAGGGTGGTCACTTCGATGACAGGTTTCGTTGTCATTGAAGTGCAGGAAGCTCAGGATGTTCTCAAATCGTGTCCTGGACATGGCAGCAGAGTACAGGGGAACATGATGTGCTGGGTCCGTAGACCAATAAGACCGCAACACATTCTGCTTTACTAGTCCCGTGTGAAGGAGAAGGCCCAAAAAAATTTTCATTTCGGAAACTTGGACTGGTTTCCACCGAAAAGGCTGGGCAAGGTACTTTTCTGGATTGGCGGTTATATATTGTGTGGCCTTACGGTTGGTCTCTGCCACAATTAAGTCCAAGAGATCCTGGGTGAAGAACAGATAGAAAAAGTCTAGGGCCGATCCTAGATTATCTGTCTCCACCTGGACTCCAGACTGGGCGGTGAAAGGGGGAAGTACGGGTGCGGCGGAATCAGGGGATTGCCAATTTGGGTTTGCCAGCACCTCTGGTAAATTAGGGGTAGTACGGGCCCGTCTTCTTGGTGGCTGCGACTGGGATCTTACTGCACGTGCCACCGAACCAGTTTCAACTTCCATGCTGGTGCTCGCCACTTCACCAGGGTCTACGGAAGTACTGGTGCTAGGTCCAGGAGATGTTGTGCTGCTGGTGCCTGCCCCACTATGAAATCTCAGACCAGCACGAACACCACTCTGCTGCCCTTGAGGCTGATCCTGCGCCACCTGCGGTCCAACAACATGGGGTGTGGTACGCCTGGCTTTAGCCGGGACCTCAACCTCGTCATCACTATCGGTCAGTGAGCCACTGCTCAATTCAGGTTCAAACTCTGACCCGGAAGATTCGTCGAATGAGGCGTCCCAATCGTCCTCATCCGACTGGGCCATGTACCTGAGAACCTCATCATCGGAATACCCCTTTCTTGCCATGGTGGGCTGCTAAATTTAGGGGGTATTCCTCTGAGACTACGCAGAAAAAAGAGCACCTACCTAGCAAAAGGGAGTATTTGAGAGGTAGAAAGCTGTGCTCACTGAGTTTTGATAAAAAAAATAAATCAAAACTGAGGTTTACAGTGCCACAGCTATTGTACAGTGTTTTTTGCAGTGATCAGAAAAAAAATTCTGTCACTGCGGTGGGGCGGGCTGAACGCAAGTGCAGGCGAACGATCAGGCCTGATCGGGCAAACACTGCGTTTTTTTTTTGTGGATCCTAGTGACCCTAATAGATCTGACTGCGATCAGTAATGATCACTTACAGATACTATATAGTACCAATGTTGATTAGCGACAGTGATGACGCTAATTAGTGACTGTGGTGCAGTGGGCTGAGCACTAACTGACACTTACAAAGGGGCCTAGCTAACTGGCCTAACTGCTAACACTAGTGATACTAAAAAAGTGACAGTTTTCACTGTTTTTAGATCACTTGGATAGTGACAGGGGGGTGGTGGCGAGTGGGGAATCGGAGGCAATCAGAAACAATCACAGGACAATCAAAGGCAATCACAGGGCAATCGCAGGCCAATCACAGGGCACTCAATTCCCGGGACAATCAAAGTCAATCACAGGGCAATCAAACCAATCACGACACAATCAAAGCCGATCACAGGCCAATCAAAGCAAATCACAGGCCAATCACAGGCCAATCACAGGGCAATCAAACCAATCACGACACAATCAAAGCCGATCACAGGCCAATCACAGGGCAATCACAGGGCAATCAAAGCCGATCACGGGACAATCAAAGCCGATCACGGGACAATCAAAGCCGATCACGGGACAATCAAAGACGATCACAGGCCAATCAAAGGGCAATCACGGGACAATCAAAAAAATCACGGGACAATCAAATACAATTACAGCACAATGAAATTGAATGTCAGCACAATGAAATTGAATGTCAGCACAATCAAATACAATTGCAGCACAATCAAATACAATGCACTGGGAAGGTGATTGGGGGGGGGGGGGGCTGAGGGCGATCTAAGGGTGTGGGGGGTTGATTAGGTGCCCGCACGGGGCAGACTGGGTCCTGATCTGGTGGGTGGCAGACACAGGGGGTGACGATAGGAGATCAGTGAGGGATTACAGGGGAGAATAGATGTAAACAATGCACTGGGGAGGTTATCAGGAGGGGGGGGTCTGAGGGCAATCTGAGGGTCTGGGTGGGTGATCAGGTGCCCCCAAGGGACAGTTTAGGGTCTGCGCTGATGGGTGGTGGTGACAAGGGGTGATAGACAGGTGATAGATGGGTGATAGACAGGTGATCAGTGGGTAAGACAGCTATATAGCTGTATACAGCATACAGGGGGGTGGTCTGGGAGGGGGGTCTGGGGGGGATCTGAGGGTAGGGGGGGTGATCAGGGGACCCTAGGAGGCAGTTAGGGACCTAACCTAGGGGATAGCGTCCCTAGATAGTGACAGGGAGTGATTGATGGGTTTTTAGGTGGGTGGTGGGGTGCAGATGCTGGTGTGCTGGGGTGGTCAGGGGGGGTTCTGAGGGCTGGGGTGGGCGATCGGGGGGTCTGTGTGGGGCAAAGTGTGTTTTGCTTTCACCTAGCTAATGGCTGCCGTCCTCTCTGATGGTCGCACGACGAGTGACCATCAGCGGAGGAGGCAGCCAGTATAATACACTTTGTTACAATAACAAAGTGTATTATACTCCTCTGATTGGCCGGATCGCCGCATTTGAAACCCGCCGGCGCTGCTAATTGGCCGGCGGGTTTCCGTGCAGAGTGGGCGGAGCCTATTGCCGGCGGCGATCGCGTCATTGATGACGCGATCGCCGCACAGCCACCGCTGATGCCGCCCCCGCCGATGGGCGTATTGCGGTCGTTTGGGCCCGGACTTTGCCGCCGCCCATCGGCTGGGGGCGGTCGTTAAGTGGTTAAAGCCCATTTATAGTTCCTAGACCCTGGCAGTTGAATATCATAATTTAATTGGGCTTTCTGTGCGTACTTATTTTACACCAATGCTTTTAAAAAATGCATACAGCATTTGTTTATCCAGGTGTCTTGAAGGCCTAGTGTAGACAACTGGATAACCTGCGTTTGCATGACTTTGGCAATGTTTCTAGACGGTGAATACTTCATTTGCTTTGACACCAATGGACATAATGCCCTAATTTGCCTCATGTACTGGCAAACTGCCATGAACAGTCATTTGACACCAGGGCAATTAAGTAGCATTCAAATGTAGCATTTACGGGCTTGATTAACATTTGTGTTAAACCAGAGCTAAAGCTAAATCTACAAATTTTTTTCTTTAGGAGAAAACCACACTGGTTGCATTATTTCAAGTCTAGTCCACCGGCAGAACAAGTTATGGTATTAAAGAGAAACCGTCCAAGGATTGAACTTCCTTTCCCATGAGAAATCTTTTCCTTTTCTCAAATGAATCATCAGGGGGCTCTGTATGGCTGATATTGTGGCAAATCCCCTCCCACAGTGTAATGTCAGGACCATGGTGCTGACATCACACTGTGGGAGCCTTGTTTCATTGTGGGGAAAAGAAGTCTTTTTGCAACTGCCAAAAAAGCAAACAGCAGCTACTTTCACTGACATCACCTTCAAGCAGTAAAAATATCACCATATGATAAATGTCAGAATGTAAATCAGGGAGAGGTAAGATTTTTACAATGGGCAAACACTGACTAAATCATTTATAAATAATTATTGTAAAAAATAAGCACTTTTGTTCATTATGTTACTTTCACTGGAGTTCCTCTTTAACTACTTTAAGATCGATCCCTGCCATCTCACAGAACGGAGTTCCGTGATTAGCCTGCTAGCCGCCAATCGCGGCTAGCAGGCTGCTTGTAAACGAAAGCGGAAAGAAATCCCCTTTGTTTACATGCGTACAGCGCTGTACGAGATCGGTGATCCCCGGCCTCTAATTGGCCGGGGGTCGCCGTCCTCTCATAGGCTGATGCCTATGAGAGACAGAGAACAGGACGGATCGCCATCCTGTTCAATTCTTAGGCGGAGGGGAGGCAGGAAGGAGAGGGAGGGGGACGGCAATGAGAGCCTCTATGAGGCTAAGGGGGAAAAAAGTGACAGCGGCGATCGGACCCCTCCGGCAGCATGTCCCCTTAGAGACAAAAATAGGAGGTGAGTCCGATCTCCATACTTCTTAGCTGGGCTGTGCAGGAGGCTGAAAATGCTTGCACAGCCCACTACAGCAGAAAAAGAGCCTGGTCTTTAGCTCTCTTTCTCCTCTTTCCAATGATATATAAACCGCCGCCCTACGCCTTTTAGTTTTCGCTATTTTCGCGATTGAAATTGCCGCGGCTGCAATTTCAATCGCGAAAATAGAGAAAACGAAAAGGCGTAGGGTGACGCTTTAGGTGTCGCCAGAAAGAGGAGAAAGAGAGCTTTAAAATGATATACAACTTTCCATAGTTACTTGTATTACACAGGACGACACTTTCCCCAGTGTCAGCAGCTCCATTCAGCAGAATAGAGCTGCTGACTTTAGGAAAAAGTCGCTCTGTGTAATACAATGTAACTATGGAAAGATGGATGTCATTTTAAAGCTCTCTTTCACCTCTTTCTGGCAACACCTAAATCGTCGCCCTACGCCTTTTAGTTTTCTCTATTTTCGCGATCAAAATCGCGGCCGCGGCAATTTCAATCGCAAAAATATCGAAAACTAAAAGGCGTAGGGTGGCGGTTTATATATCATTGGAAAGAGGAGAAAGAGAGCTTTAAAATGATATGCATCTTTCCATAGTTTCTGCACTGCTCGGAGTCCCTTTAACACTGCGGTCATCAAGTGGTTAAAGTGGACCCAAATTAAAAAAACAAGATACAAGAAATAAAATCTATTTTCTAAATTATAATAATAAATAGCAGCCTTTTTTCAGCTGCATGATGGCAAATATAAAATATTTTACATTTATTGGAGGAACCCCTCCCTTCCTTTCATATTGCCGGGACAGGATCCGGCAGACTGGTGGAGGAGACAAACAAAACACAGGCTGCTACTGATGATGTAACAGGGGAGGTAATCTCAGCTTGTGTGAGATTTCACATAGACGACGCCCCTGTGAGGGAGGGTAGCTGCTGACAAACACACCCATGATCTAAAACCTCCTACTAAGCTCAGAAATAATGGCTGCCATCTGTATAATCCTAGTTATGAAAAGAGAAGGGTGAAAAAGCATGCACTGAAATGCTCATATGCTTGATAAGCATTTATCTCAGTATGTGTCAGAGTGGTGCAAATAAATATTTTGAATTAAACATTTTTTTTGGTTTGGGCCGGTTTAAGCTCCACTGCAGCCATTCTGCACCCCAGAACTGGGCCCCTTAAAGAGACTCCGTAACAAAAATTGCATCCTGTTTTTTATCATCCTACAAGTTCCAAAAGCTATTCTAATGTGTTCTGGCTTACTGCAGCACGTTCTACTATCACCATCTCTGCAATAAATCAACTTATCTCTCTCTTGTCAGACTTGTCAGGCCTGTGTCTGGAAGGCTGCCAAGTTCTTCAGTGTTGTGGTTCTGCTATGAACTCCCCCATCCAGGCCCCTCTCTGCACACTGCCTGTGTGTTATTTAGATTAGTGCAGCTTCTCTCTGTTCTATTATCTTTTACAAGCTGGATAAATCCTCCTCTGAGCTGGCTGGGCTTTCACATACTGAGGAATTACATACAGGCACAGCTGTCTGCACTCTGCAGGAAGAAATAGCCTGACACTTCAGTGGAAGATAGCTGCAGGGGGAAAGAAACACACAAATGATCTCTTGAGATTCAAAAGGATGGCTGAATACAGCCTGCTTGTGTATGAATGTATTTTCTATGTGTGGACATACTGTACATCAACCTACTTCCTGTTTTGGTGGCCATTTTGTTTGTTAATAAACAAACTTTTTAAAACTGTTTTTAACCACTTTTAATGCGGCGAGGAGCGGCGAAATTGTGACAGAGGGTAATAGGAGATGTCCCCTAACGCACTGGTATGTTTACTTTTGTGCGATTTTAACAATACAGATTCTCTTTAAGCCCCATGCCCCCCCCACCCATAACTGCGGGGGTCACAGGGGCTATTGTTACGCCCCTGTAATGCGCACTAAAGAAGTACCGCACTACATGTACTGTGTTGTAACACCTGAATCCATTGCATGGCAACAAATCTGATGAGGTGTGAACTGTTCATAGACTAGAACGGGAACCTGGACCGAGTACATTTATTTAAAATAAACCCATGATGAACCTGCAAATACATATTACATACTTCCCTCGCTATCAGTTCCTCTCAGAAGCTCACCATTTTCTTCTAACAATGATTCCTTTCAGTTCTGACTACATCTAGTCGGAAATGGAAGTCTTACGCTTAAGGTATCCATTAACAGAACAATTTCAAGGCCGATAGATCGGTTTTGATCACCACATAATCGACTGAAATGATTGGTCGTACCCATTAACGGCCAAATTCCTGCTAACCAATCCGATTGCATTAATGTGATCCGATTGGTTAGTGGGAATGCGGCCATTGATGGGCAGAACCCACACAGACCCCCGTTCTTTCGTGTCACCCTCTCTCCCCTTGTGTATCATACTAGATTGTGCACTCTACCTAGAATCATGTGAACTGATTGGGATTACCACGCTAGTGTATGATCTGGCACTGTATTATTACCTTTATTGTGTTGTGTATCTTATTGCTTAATACCTGTATTGTGTTGTTGGTCACCCCTGTTATTGTCTGTAATCTTATGTATTGTACAGCACTGTGTAATATGTTGGCGCTATATGAATCCAATAAATAATAATAATAATAATAATGTTCCTGTAGTGATGTACTTCCTGTAAAAATAGTTTTAAAAGACCTATGCTGCTTACTGGAGCAAGATTCTGCACTGACAATACATGGACTGATATGCTGCTGTGGGCAATAAAGGTAATTCATCCTCTCTGATATTTTCAGACAGAAGGCAGTGTAGTTCTTTTCTTTATTTGTAAACTTTTGGTGCAGGTGACCATAATGAAATTCTCACAAGGGGGGGTAAAAAGCAAATTAATCCTCAAATTGCCGATTTTCAGATCAAGCTTGCCTGTAAGTGTTCACCTTTCCCTGTTAACATCTATTCACCTAACCCCCCATTACAGAGAAATTCCAGGTGGAAAAGATTTCAGAGCTTGACATCCGGCTCTTCTGTAGCAAGCCCATCTGCAAATCGTCAAGTCTCTGTGCAATTAGCTTTCTTATTTACAGCTGCAATGAAGCAAAAGTCAAGGATTTAGCATGGAAATGCTGATCCGTGTCTGCTTCTCCTATCACTTGCTACCAATGACTGTTTTCTTTTGATTTATAAAAAATGCTAAACATCTGCTGTTTGTCCAAATTAGCTTAAGATAATTACTTTTAATTTAGATAAAAGAATCCATGTTCTCTAATTTCCAAGGTTTTTTTCTCTTCCTCTTTGCTATTTCACGGTCTATTACCATGCCAAAACTAGTGTGCGGCTGACAGTGGGGAGAAGCTGTCAAGCTGGCCCAGTTCTGTTTAGAGATCCAAGGTCGATGATGCATCTTTTGGCATCACTTCATGGCAGGAATGCACCAAGGGACTTTCATGTCTGAAGTGGAAAGCCATAAGAAGAGATAAAATAACTTGATTCATTATTACATGATAGGGCTGTGGGATGAGCAACAGATAAGCGAAGACTGTTTAGACATGCACCTAAATTCAATGAGTGCAGCCTGGTTCAAAATCAGAAACTCAGGCTCTGATATTTGAAGAAAACCTGAGGTGGCGAAAATAAAATTAGATACTTACACTATAAGAGGAAAGCCTCTGGATCTACCAGAGGCTTCCCACGTCTTCCTTGACCACCAGGGCCGGATTTAGGCCATTGTGGTCAAGGCATGCTAAACTGTTAGAGCATTTGCAAGTTTGCAAATGCTGCAATGCAGGGAGATCAAGCTAGCGCCTGACCGTGGTTCTCTGCTACTAGCTGCATGTGAAGCAGCCACCTTGCTCTCTGTGCACGTTTGCATTGTGGCCGGCAGCTATGGACTTGGGCAGCATTGGAGATGGAAAGGAAGTGGAAGCTTCTGCACTGGAGACGAGCAGAGAAATGAGTGACACTGATGGCTCCTGCGGTGTGAAGGTGAACTGGCTACCTATACTGAAGGTGGGAGGAGGGATTAAGGGAGTCATCTGGCTACCTATACTGGAGGGAAAGGGGGAATGGGTAATCTGGCCACCTATACTAGAGGGAACGGGGGGGGGGGGGGTTCATCTGGCTACCTGTACTGGGGGGTCATCAGGCTACCTATACTAGAGGGAAAGGGGGGGAGGGGATATCTGGCTACCTATACTGAAGGGGGGGGGGGGCAGCAGCTGGTGACAGTGGCCTTGGGCAGCAAAGAGTACAAATCTGGCCCTGTTGTCCACACCACAGCTGGTTAGGACCCTCTTTTAGTTCACTGCCGGCACAGCTGCGCCTTAGCAAATACAGCTATGTCTGCGCAGCAGCACGGATCCGTTTATGGACAAACAGCTTCAGCGTACTCACACAGGCGCAGTACAGCTGTGCTTGTACACTGCAGGGAGCGCAGCCAAAAAAAACAGATCTGACTTTTCAGATATGTTCAGAGGGTCTGTGAGCAGAAATGGTGGGGTTGGGGACGACAAGAAGCCTTAAGTATCTAACTTTTTTCCTGACACTTTGGGTTAACTTAAAGTGAACCAGAGACGAAGCACCCTCATGTATTTTACCATACAGATCAGTGGGAACATTAGAGAAAAAAACCTACCCCGCTCTCTGTTTCATTCTTCATTGCTCAGCTTGCTTATTATCAGCCCTGATAAAATCCCCGACTGAGCATTCAGTCTGGCTTTGCTCAGGTATCATTATAGCTGAGTCTGTCTTCTCTGATGTCTTTTCAAGCCCAAGCCTGCACACTTCTGTCTCTACTATGATTCAGCTATAATGATTCCTGAGCAAAGCAAGACTGAATGCTCAGTTGGGGATTTTATCAGGGCTGCTAGCAAGCAAGCTGAGCAGTGAAGGGTGAAGCAGAGAGCAGGGTAGGTATTTTCTCTGATGTTCCCACTGATATATATGGTAAAATATATGAGGGTGCTTCGACTCTGGTTCACTTTAAACGTAAACTTTACAAGTCGTCTGTATAGGAAACTTGACATTTTTCTTGACATTTTTTGCAGGGCTTCCCAAACATACGTATAAGTACAACCCCGGGCAGCTGGGCCCAGGGTAAGTCGAATGACGGCTGAAATTACCTGCTGTGTAAAATACTAGCAAAATCGGGGAGGCGGACTATAGCATTGCAGCTATAGCCGGCTAATAGCAGGCCCTATGTGGCCATGCCCAAATGCGGAGATGACCTAATTCGCTTCCCAACTCTGTCCTCAAGTATCACCAACAGTGCATGTTTTTCAGAAAACAAAAAACATTCACAGGTGAGGCAATTAGAGCTGATTAACTGCCTTCGGACCGCATCTGGCTTCCCCTCCGTCTTGCCATGTAACCCTAACTTAGCTGCAAATCGGACCGGTTGGAATTTGGCACATGCGTAGTCCATTCCATTCCCCCACGTGCGTCATGCTCCCGCATTGGTTGTACAGCAGCTGTGGCCAAGGGCATCCTGGGCATGCACAGTTTGGGAACAATCAGAACTGCCCTTGCCCAGGATGCTCTTAGAGATGACTGCTGTACACAGTTGTGCGGGACTGTATAAAAAGAGCGCACACGGAGTTCTAAATAAAGGGTAAAGTGACAAGACAGAAAGGAGGCTGGACACAATAAGGGGCCTATAGGTGTCTGGAGAGCCCATAGGTCATCGAGGCAAATATACATCCCTCTCTCAGGTTTACTTTAAGAGTGAATGATTAGGACTCGTACCTCAGACAGAAGCATTTTTCAGAGATGGATATTAAAACTAGAAGAAGCCCCTTAAAGTAAATTACTATATATTTAGATATGCACTGTGCAATACAGACCCTCTCTTTTAATGAAAGAAGCATCAGGTCTACTTTACAGTGATCATCATGGTCTACTAGTGGCAGCTGTTCTTCTGGCTTATATGTCATTGTCCATAAGCAGACTTGGCCATTAAAACTGTATCCTATCTGATGCTCAAACACTGCTTTAGCAGCAAAGGAAAGGTAAAAACGACCAGCTTATGATTGACAACACAGCCAATCAGATAAGCAACATTCACAACCACAAGTATGTTATCCACAATCAGAAACTTAAGAATATAAGAGAAGTAAAATTACTAACCGAGCCATCAAAGACATTGTCATATATGTTTTCCATTCTACATTTGGGGCAGCAGAACTTGAATCGCTCACAATCTCTGTATTTCTCTTCATCAGTTATCTGAGCAGGACCTCCCAACAGAGCTTCTGTCTCCTCATCTTTCTGGTAGTGGTGTTGAGCCCGGAACTGTGAAGGATCAAGCCCTAAAAGGGTGGAGAATTACTTACAATAGGATAGGAACATTATGGAAGAACTGAAAAACAATACACACTGTGATAACCACCAGTGCATAATATTTTTGTTCTTATACTGGTTAACCATTGAAATGAAAAAGCTCACCTTCAACTGCCTTTTGAAAAGAAAAAGTACTTGTAAATTAGTTCAATTGTACTTAAAGGGTCACTATGGCTAATTTCTTAATTTTAAGTCCCTTTAACAATAACATTTGTATGTGTAGCATTGTTAATGTCATATATTGTGACTGATTAAAAGGATTTTTTACACTGCAAGTACACATACAGCTAATGAGTCACGGCGGACAGATTTACCTTGCTGTCGCCGATTCAGCATAAGCCATTGTGTAACAGGAGGCATCTGTAACTACTCTTTGTGTTGCTGATTTATTCCCCTCCTCTGGTCCGATCAGATAGGTTTATTCTAACTTGTAACAGCACAATCGTTAGCTCTGTGCAGGCTGCAGCCGCTGTACGGCACTGCACGGCTATATCGTTCCACGCTGCTTGCTAAGGACCCCTGATTCGAAGCTGGCACAGCGACGGACACCTATTGTTGTCCGTTGCTGTGGTAACCAGCATTCAGCTTTTCGATTGCGCAAAACAGCGGAGTCAGCTAGCATACACAAGCGCTATTGCTGTGTCCTGCTTTGTGTCTCTTAGGGAGATCGTTTTTGATGGACACCAAGTAGTTTTCAGAAAGGAGATAATTATAAATATAATTTTGCACATAAGCAGGACACAGCAATAGCGCTTGTGTCTGCTAGCTGACTCCGGCACTGTTTTGCGCACTTGAAAAGCCAAATGCTGGTTACCACAGCAATAGACAACAATAGGTGTCCGTCGCTGTGCCAGCATCAAATCAGGGGTCCTTAGCAAGCAGCGTGGAACGATAGAGCCGTGCAGTGCCTTCTTGTGCTGTATGGCAGCTGCACCCTGCACAGAGCTAACTATTGTGCCATTACAAGTTGGAATAAACCTATCTGATCGGACCAGAGGGGGGGGGGGGGGGAATAAATCCGCAATACAAAGAGCAGTTTCAGTTGCCTCCTGTTACACAATGGTTTATGCTGAATCGGCGCCAGCAAGGTAAATCTGGCCGATGTGACTCATTAGCTGTATATGTGCACTTGCAGTGTAAAAAATCCTTTTAATCAGTTACAATACATGACATTAACAATGCTACACATACAAATGTTTATGTTAACCTCCCTGGCGGTCAATTGTTCCCCCCTCCCTGCAGCCTCCCTCCCACCCCTCCGAACGCTGCCGGCGATCAAGCCCATCTGGAAATCCCGTTCTAAACGGGAATTCTTTCGGGGCTTCCCCCGTCGCCATGGCGACGAACGGAGTGACGTCATTGACGTCACAGGTAGTCCCGATCCACCCCATAGCATAGCAAGGGGTATGCAGGGGGGCGCCGTGTATCGCGGCGGGTAGCAGCGCATCGGCGCTGCTAGACCTGAACACGCAGCAAGCAAAGTGCTTGCTGCCTGTTATAAAAAAAAAAATATGAAAATCGGCCCAGCAGGGCCTGAGAAATCCTCTGCGGCGGCTTACCCCGAGCTCAGCTCGGGGTTACCGCCAAGGAGGTTAAAGGGACTTAAAATGAAAAGATTAGCCATAGTGCCCCTTTAAGTGTGTTTAAAATATTATGACGACAACATTTTATAGTGCCAGTATGTCATTTACAGCAGTATAGTATACTGATAATTTTATGGACAGTAAAATAGCTACTGATTCAAACGGTCTGTTTGAAAACCTGCTTGTTAAATGTTTCCACGAATTCAAAAGCATTGTCCCCCTTCTCTCGTTGAAAATTGCCTCTCTCCACTCATATCCCTGTGAAGGTTTTGTATGTATGAAGTATCAGCTAAAAATAACACATTTACTAACATAAACAATAACAGTAAAATGCCAGTGCCTTAACCGATTTAGCACCACTGTACTGTGTATTTACGCATGTAGATACACGTATCGCACTGTTTACAGTGATGCAAGCTCCTAAGAGCCCACTGCACCCCGCGGCAGAGTACTGATCGATAAATAGGAACATGTGTTTCAATTCACAGATCACAAAGCCAGTAGTGAATAATCATCTGGCATCAATGAGATGCCGATGGTCATTCACAGTTCTTTACTGCTTCCTGTGTACGGTGTGCTGTTCAGTATACATGATAGTATGGGGACATCTGGTGGCCAAAAATAAAAATACACCTACTAATGGCTCGGCCCGACCCCACTGAACGGGTCGCATAGGCTTCCACTACTAAGATGGCCGCCGCCTTGAGCCGCGGCTGCGCAGTACGCTTTGCCCTTAGTGCGACTGCGCAGCCTTCAGCCCGCCTCCCGCAGCGTACGGACATACGCTTGGGCAGCATTACGGAATGCGTTCAGTGGGGTCGGGCCGAGCCAGGGGGGAAAGAGAAAGGCAGCAATGACGGCGGTACGGTGCGGAGGACGCGCTGGACGTCCTCCGTGGATTCAGATATATAAAAGGTATTGTGTAATTTTCATCTTTTTGGCCTCGGAAGTCCTTTAAATAAAAAAATACCCAATTTTAACCTCTTATTTCTCCCTCCAATCATATAACTATAGTTGTTTTTTTTTTTAAAAAAGTGACAGCTTGAAAAAAAAAATTCATATATAGTTACCTTAGGGACTCAGCTTTTTAATATGTATGTCATTAGGGTATATCAATATTACTTTTGCAAATTAGGGCTTGTAATTGTTGATCAAATATAAAGAAACGCAAATGGAATAAATACACTTTCCAAATAAAATATTGTTGCGGTACATTGTACTAGGGACACAATTTAAACATTGTAATAACCATGACAAAGGAGCAAATAAAACTTGTTAAAACTATAATGGCTGAAAACTGAGAATTTTTTTCTTCTTGTTACTCCCTTTAAAATGCAGCTAAAATAAAATAATTGTTAGCAATAAGTACTACCCAAAGAACGCCTAATTTATGGCAAAAAAAACAATGTATAGATCATTTCAGTGTCATAAGTGGAGATATTAGAAGTTATTGGCGAATGAATTGGAGGAGCGTGAAATGTGAAAATTGCTCTGGCTTTTAAGGAGAAATAACCTGTGGTGGCGAAGTGATAAAATAACAGTAAAAACAAAAGTATACTCTGCATTATTCATCACAACATTTCAAGAAATTGTAACCACACCAGCTTTTCAATAACCTCCCTGGTACTTTTAAACGTCCGCTTCCCCTTCTGATTTGGCACTGGCTACATTGGATTGCAAACAAATCAGCCAATCAAGAAACAGCAGTCTTGGCCTATTTCTAAAAGCTGCACCACAGCAAATGTTGCCAGGCCTTGCAATTACTGAACTGCAGTAGCAGGCTAGCAGTGCTACATAACACTGATAGGTAGGGACTTTCTAACCCTTACACTAAAGTACTGGGCTTGAATTAGGGATGTGATTTCCTACGGGAATTCACAAAGGAAAATCACAGCTATTTAAACCGTGTAAAAGCGATCATTTAAGTCTACAGTAGTCCATTTTGTAGCATGGTACGCGGAGTATGTGACAATCATTAAGGGCTTTACTCTGTCTCTGTCAGAGGCCAATGAGAAGCAATATCCACTTGTTTAATTGAGGATTTCTACAAGAGTATTGAATAGCTAATGTTTCTCTAGTACGTAATATAGCTTGTGCAGTGTATTGACAGCAAGCATTATACAACCTGAAAGCTTAATAATGGTTCAAGTATGAAGGCTAAGCTGGAGCAACACTAGGGCTAAAAATAGCATTACATGCAACTAAGAATATTAATTTCAATTAAGCATTTTCTCCCATAAGCTGGCTATGTGGTTATGGCTCGTGTGTCAATAGTACTTGAAGAAAAAAAATCTGCATGCGGGGGAAAACATTAAAGGGTATATTAAACAAGTGATTTGCGGTTTGCTTTCTTTCTCTGGCCATATATTTAAATAAAACCACCAATTTATACCGCTTTACATATTTTTATTTCATACAGCTAACAGGCGAGAAGCTGACTTTCAGTATTTGCTGTTGAAATTATTGGGAATTGTGGATAAAGTGTACCAAATGTATGTAACGGCTTTGACATGTTGAGTACCATTGCATCCCTCTGCACAGTACTGGTGCAACAAGTCCACTTAACTGGATAAGGTCCTTGGGAAAAGCTATGAGATATGTACGATGCATAGCACCCAACATGAAACTGATGCCACAAGATTCACTGCATGGCTCAATTCAAAAACCTCACTGCTGCCCACCTCACAGCACTGGAATTAGAAGTCACTTTGACCAGTTAAAGTCTGTTTCTGTCTTAACTGTTGTTGCTCGTCTGTAATCAAGGTTTGCAGAATACCCAACAGATTTTGGGTGTCCAAAAAAGTAGATCAATTGCAGTCAGTAGGTTAAGAACCCTTCAAAATGTAGTGTCTATCTGATATGGTACATTTTTATTAGTTATTTCCAGGGACGGAGAAGGGATGCACATTGCATGCATGTTCCTTGTGACAGCATCACAGGTATAATGTAGATGGTTTTCTTCAGGAATAAATTGTATGAACCCATTTATATGCCTCTGAAGAAGCTGCTCCTTGCCGTGAAACACGCCAGGGAGCAGGGCCGGCCTTAGGTTTCACAGCGCCCTGAGCGAAACCTGATTTTTGTGCCCCCACCCTTCATTCTTTTCCCATGTGCATATACACGCACGCACGCACGTATACACACATACACAGGCCCATATGCAAGTCCCCTTTTCTCCTGAGATATCTCCTAGGACAGTGGTTCCCAACCTTTTTGATGTCGTGACACATCATGCCAAATGCTCAGATCTCCGTGACCCGCCATGTATGTATAATAGAAAAATACTATTAATAACCACGAATGGATGGAAAGAGTGCATTATCATGAATACCCTTAAAAATGAAGGTTAAAACCTTTCAGGAATATTAATAAAAACAATCAGTGGGACAGTTAGCCGCCTCCTCCCCCATTTAGAATGATAGCACAGCCTGATAATTTGCACCACGCGTTATAGCTGCAGTGCGCCCCCCCCCCCCTCCAAAATGCCCTCAGACTCAGTATAGGTAGGTAGCCAGGTATAGGTGCCCCCAGTATAGGATCTCATGTATAGGTGCCCTCAATATAGGTTGCCAAGCATAGGTGCCCCCAGTATAGGAAGTCAGTTGAAGGTCTCCATCCCCCCATAGGTAGCCAAGCGTAGATGCCTCCAGTATAGGTAGCCAGGTGTTGGTGCCCTCAGTAAAGGTAGCCAGCTATAGGTGCCTCCAGTATAGGAAATCAGGTGTAGGTGCCCTCAGTATAGGCAACCAGCTATAGGCGCCCCCTTGGAAGCTGGCGCCCTAAGCGACCGCTCTGGTCGCTCATATCAAAGGCCGGCTATGTCAGGGAGTCATTTAACTTTGCATATGGAGCTACATGCTACTCTTCATGGTGTATGAAACCAGAAAAAATTTGTGAAACAATACATTACAGGGAGTGCAGAATTATTAGGCAAATGAGTATTTTGACCACATCATCCTCTTTATGCATGTTGTCCTACTCCAAGCTGTATAGGCTCGAAAGCCTACTGCCAATTAAGCATATTAGGTGATGTGCATCTCTGTAATGAGAAGGGGTGTGGTCTAATGACATCAACACCCTATATCAGGTGTGCATAATTATTAGGCAACTTCCTTTCCTTTGGCAAAATGGGTCAAAAGAAGGACTTGACAGGCTCAGAAAAGTCAAAAATAGTGAGATATCTTGCAGAGGGATGCAGCACTCTTAAAATTGCAAAGCTTCTGAAGCGTGATCATCGAACAATCAAGCGTTTCTTTCAAAATAGTCAACAGGGTCGCAAAAAGCGTGTGGAAAAACCAAGGCGCAAAATAACTGCCCATGAACTGAGAAAAGTCAAGCGTGCAGCTGCCAAGATGCCACTTGCCACCAGTTTGGCTATATTTCAGAGCTGCAACATCAGTGGAGTGCCCAAAAGCACAAGGTGTGCAATACTCAGAGACATGGCCAAGGTAAGAAAGGCTGAAAGACGACCACCACTGAACAAGACACACAAGCTGAAATGTCAAGACTGGGCCAAGAAATATCTCAACACTGATTTTTCTAAGGTATTATGGACTGATGAAATGAGAGTGAGTCTTGATGGGCCAGATGGATGGGCCTGTGGCTGAATTGGTAAAGGGCAGAGAGCTCCAGTCCGACTCAGACGCCAGCAAGGTGGAGGTGGAGTACTGGTTTGGGCTGGTATCATCAAAGATGAGCTTGTGGGGCCTTTTTGGGTTGAGGATGGAGTCAAGCTCAACTCCCAGTCCTACTGCCAGTTTCTGAAAGACACCTTCTTCAAGCAGTGGTACAGGAAGAAGTCTGCATCCTTCAAGAAAAACATGATTTCCATGCAGGACAATGCTCCATCACACGCGTCCACGTACTCCACAGCGTGGCTGGCAAGAAAGGGTATAAAAGAAGAAAAACTAATGACATGGCCTCCTTGTTCACCTGATCTGAACCCCATTGAGAACCTGGGGTCCATCATAAAATGTGAGATTTACAAGAAGGGAAAACAGTACACCTCTCTGAACAGTGTCTGGGAGGCTGTGGTTGCTGCTGCACGCAATGTTGATGGTGAACAGATCAAAACACTGACAGAATCCATGGATGGCAGGCTTTTGAGTGTCCTTGCAAAGAAAGATAACTATATTGGTCACTGATTTGTTTTTGTTTTGTTTTTGAATGTCAGAAATGTATATTTGTGAATGTTGAGATGTTATATTGATTTCACTGGTAAAAATAAATAATTGAAATAGGTATATATTTGTTTTTTGTTAAGTTGCCTAATAATTATGCACAGTAATAGTCACCTGCACACACAGATATCCCCCTAAAATAGCTAAAACTAAAAACAAACTAAAAACTACTTTCAAAAATATTCAGCTTTGATATTAATGAGTTTTTTGGGTTCATTAAAAACATGGTTGTTGTTCAATAATAAACTTATTCCTCAAAAATACAACTTGCCTAATAATTCTGCACTCCCTGTATAATAAATGTGGTGCATTATGAATACTAATGTGAAGTCTGGTCTGCTCCATTTCAAACTACAATTTTTGAACTTTGGATTGATTATTGTCTAGTAGGGGGAGGAGCTATCTACATCAATTTTGGCCTTCTATACTATCTGCATAAAGTTTATTTGAATGTTCTCATCCTGTTTATTTGGGTTTCCTATGGGCACTCCTCCAACATCCCGAAAACAAACAGTTAAGTTAATTGGTTCCCACCAAAAACTGGCCTAAGTCTACACTTGGGACAAATGACTGGGGGTGGTATTCCACCTACGGTTCTTATGTGATCAAAATGTAGGTGGATATCCCATAGGTTGTGGTATGATTTGTATTCACTTTTTCAAGTATTTGTTGCTTAAACCATTTGTAGGGGATTTATACATTTTACAATATACATTATCTAATAGAATTCATAGGCATGAAGCATGTCTGAATTTTTATTTTGGGACAGACCAAATTCATTGCTGGTGCTCTGGATGTTTAGGCAGAAGTGCATTGCGCAGGGCAAGAGATCGGAGGTGATCATTCCCCCCACTTTTAGTTTAGAATCACCCAGCACATTTTTTTGCGTTGAAGAGATCAGTCATGCTCTGAAGAAACAGGTAGTCAATAGAAGCACATAAGGCCCCTTTTACACGTACCACCATGCCTCGGTACTTTCCCCTGCCGCAGCTTGTTGCAGTGGCTGTTAAAGTCAATGAGACATGGCACATTTCCTGCAGCCCAGGAGCAGTTCTAGACTTTTTGCCGCCTGAAGCAATACATTGTGAGGATGGCCCCAGGGTGCCACCCATCCTCACCCCGAAGTGTGCATGCAAAGCCGGACTGGTGAAGAGAGACACATCAGGCTGTGCATTGCAGGCAGTGGCTCTAAACTTACCTCCCTCTTGCCTGCAGCCTCCCCCCTCTGATACCCCGGATGCTGGGTATGTGCTTTTTCACCTGCCCCCAGCAGACCAGCAATGGGGCCACCAGCCACATGTGAAGTCCTGACTCCTCCCTGACCACAGCAGTGTACCACGGACGGGCGGATGGAAATCCCATCGCCAGAACACCGAGAGCAGGTGAGTGAAGCGGCACCGCACATCTAGGGAGGGGGAGTGCAAAGAGGGGGACATTTGGGGAGAGGAGCCCACCTCTTGCTGCCCTCTAATTGTTGCCGACCTGAAGCACATGATTTCTGTTGCTTCATGAAAGAACCGCCCCTGGACGTTACGGAAGTGCTCCGGGCGCCACAGAAGTAACGCTTTACCCGGCAGCTCCAGGAAGTGCAACTGAAGTTATAAGTTCATTTGGTATTCTTCAGTTCCACTATGGCTGCAATTTGTGGAGTGACTTTTCAAAGGCAGTGGATTGGTTCAAATGGCACAGTTACCGCAGCGTACAAATGTAAAAGGGCCCTCAGTGTGGCATCTGCAATAGGATCAGGCTAGTGCGAAAGCATTGAAGACTTTCAGACATGCTGGAGTAGCCATCTACACTTGACTTCTAGCTATGGCCTGGTTGTCTGGAATTTCTGATATGCTCACACCAAAATTGTCATCCTGTAAGTGTTTTAAAAGTGTCTGCACTTTTTTTAAACATAAAAACATGTGGTCCTACACATCTTTCTTCTATTTGTCATTCAGAATTGCAATGTGATTCTGTGAAGGCAGTGGGCCTTTTTGGCAAGACTAATATTATTTGAATTTATGGATTTATGCTGTACATTCAGACTATAAAGCAATAGTGACTTAATAAGGTCAATGCCTTTGGTCTCATTTATTTGCAATTAAAAAGATTGCTCAATTCATATTGCATAGGCTAAAGAGAAATGTTTGAAATAATATTTAGAAACTAAAAATCTCTCTGTGTTCATGAACAGTAATTACTTGTTTTTATTGCCACATTGGATTCAGTTTCACGGACTTCATTTAGGTATCGGTCCCTGTCTGGGCAAGTTTATAAGCGAATAAGCAGTTGCCTTAATTTCGCAGTCTGGTGTTTTTAAAGAGAACCCGAGGTGTGTTTAAAGAATGTTATCTGCATACAGAGGCTGGATCTGCCTATACAGCCCAGCCTCTGTTGCTATCCCAAACCCCACTAAGGTCCCCCTGCACTCTGCAATCCCTCATAAATCACAGCCATGCTGTGAGGCTATGTTTACATCTGTAGTGTCAGTCTCAGCTGTTCCCCCGCCTCCTGCATAGCTCCTGTCCCTGCCCCCGTCCCTTCCCTCCAATCAGCAGGGAGGAAATGGATGCAGGCGGGGACCGGAGTTCTGCAGGAGGCGGGGAGAGCAGCAGACTGGCACTATAGAGATAAACACAGCCAGCTCTGACAAGCTGTTTGTCAGCAGCGTGGCTGTGATTTATGAGGGATTGCAGAGTGCAGGGGGACCTTAGGGGGGTTTGGGATAGCAACAGAGGCTGGGCTGTATAGGCAGATCCAGCCTCTGTATGCAGATAATATTCTTCAAACCCACCTCGGGTTCTCTTTAAAGAAAACAAGGAATGGCATTCAGATGTCCCCTTTAAAAATGTTGATATGTTCATGTGGAAATAGGATCGTCAGTACACAACTGCGATCTTACACAAAGTAGGGAAATTAGCATATTCCACCAATCTGAGCAAGGTAGTGTAAGAAAAGGTGTTAATTGATAGAAAATCTTTTGCTTGGATTTCTAAGTGTGTGAAGGCGAACATAAATAGGCAACAAATGAATAATCAAAGACTAACTCTCTTCTTGACACAGCCTACACATCGGGATTTTAAAAGTATTTTCCCTCATTTAATGTGTCAACTTAAGTAGTTAGCAATGAGGTGGGGGTGGGGTGGCTGTTTCACATAAAACGTAGTCTTCGCACTGAGCTCAATGCTCATAATTGTGTATTTAACTCCTTAGAATTTGGATCTAAGTGAAGGAAAACATACTTTAAGCTGCAAAGGGTGTAGCCTTTGCCCAGCACTGTAACAATAAACAGACTGCAGGAAATAGTGTTTGTTCCAAACAACTGTTAACAATGCCTAGAGCTACGCAGATCAGCATGGTAGTATTTTACTAACAATATCATTCCAGTGGCCTTTACATATCAGTCATACTAATACACTATGAACAATATTAAAGAGAACCCGAGGTGTGTTTAAAGAATGTTATCTGCATACAGAGGCTGGATCTGCCTATCCAGCCCAGCCTCTGTTGCTATCCCAAACCCCACTAAGGTCCCCCTGCACTCTGCAATCCCTCATAAATCACAGCCGTGCTGTGAGGCTGTGTTTACATCTGTAGTGTCAGTCTCAGCTGCTCCCCCGCCTCCTGCATAGCTCCGGTCCCTGCCCCCGTCCCTTCCCTCCAATCAGCAGGGAGGGAAGGGATGCAGGTGGGGACCGGAGTTCTGCAGGAGGCGGGGAGAGCAGCAGACTGACACTATAGAGATAAACACAGCCAGCTCTGACAAGCTGTTTGTCAGCAGCGTGGCTGTGATTTATGAGGGATTGCAGAGTGCAGGGGGACCTTAGGGGGGTTTGGGATAGAAACAGAGGCTGGGCTGTATAGGCAGATCCAGCCTCTGTATGCAGATAATATTCTTCAAACCCACCTCGGATTCTCTTTAAAGCTTCTGCTTAAAAAAGTGGTAATTTGTTCAACATGAATTATATGGGGTCCTCAGCTCCGGTATACAGTAAGTGCCACACTCCAATGCAATGTCACCATCATATCTACATGTCCCAGTTTTCCTTACTGACAGCGTTTGATGTCATTATCACAATCACATTTCGAATACATACAGAAATAGCCAAAAAATGCACATGATTCTGTCCTGCATGCAAATTTTATTCAAAGTTGTCAGAAAATTACTCAGACTGTCCTAGGATCTGAACTGTATACAATCTGCATCCAATTTGCATTCAAGCCAAAATTGTTTGCATCTCATTAATCATCAATAATCATAAACCAGAGGTGGATTAAAAAAAAAAAAATGAGATACAGCGGTATGCGAACATTTGGGCAACCTTGTTCATCGTCATGATTTTCTTGTATAAATCGTTTAAATCTATCATATAGGAGACACACACAGTGATATTTGTGAAATTAAGTTTGTTAGATTAACAGAAAGTGCGCAATAATGGTTAAAATAAAATAAGGCAGATGCATAAATTTGGGCACGGTTGTCATTTTATTGATTTCAAAACCTTTAGAATGTATTATTGGAACTCAAATTGGCTTGGTTAGCTCAGTAACCCCTGACCTACATACACAAGTGAATACAATTTTGAGAAACAATATTTAACCTCCCTGGCTGTAACCCCTGTCCTGAGCTCGGGGTAGGAAAAATGAGCTGCGAGCGGTAAGCCCAAGCTCAGGTCGAAGTAGAGAATTCCATAGTTTATTTCTGTTGTGGAGTTCTGCGAGCGATCGGCGCTACGCAGCCTATCCTGGCCGCCGGGATCCCCACATCCCTGCTCTTGTTCTGGGGACCCGACAGCTAATCAGTGCGGCAGAGTGGCGTGACATGGGGGGAGGGGTCGGGTTAACTTATTTTTAAAGTGGACCTGGACTTTTTGGGGGAGAAGTGAGCCGTGTGTGTGTGTATTATATACATATATAATGTAGTGAACAGCCGGGACACCGCCGCAGCGGAGAGCGGCAGATCCGCCACTTCCGCGTCCCAGCTGGCGGCGGTCCCCGCTGCTCTTAGTGACAGTGTGCCTCCTACAGGTCCTTCAGCCGCGCATAGAATACGGGCTGCGCGCGCGCCCGGCAGCAGGACCTTTATGCTTCTAGAAGGGGAGTCAGCTGATCCTCCGGTCAGCTGACTCTGGCAGCCCTGCTGATTGGCTGAGCTAATGGGTGTCTCTGCTGAGTTATCCTCAGCATAGAGCCCCGCTGCCAGTTCTTTGTCTGTTGTCGCGAATGCTTGCGTGTTAGCACTCAGACCTTAGGCTAGTTCCCTGGTGTTGATGCTAAGGATTTCACACCTAGACTAGGATATTGCTATCTTGTTATGGTTATTGTTTAGACTAGTTCCCGGGTGTTGATGCCAAGGACTTCACACCCAGACTAGGATTTTGCTTACTGTTTGATCTCCTGTGTATGACTCTTTGCAGTTACCCTGACTCTGATCCTGCTTTCCGATCCTGTACTTTCGCTTATCTGCCTACCTGTTGCTGAACCTCTGCCCGATTACTCTCGTCTCACGATTCTGTACCGATACGTACCTTCCTGTTGCTGAACCTCCGCCTGATTACTAATTACTCTCTTGTCTCACGATCCTGTACTGATACTTACATCTCTGTTGCCGAACCTTGCCTGCCTGACCATTCTACTCACCAGTGGGCCCTCGCCACTGGTGAGGTGTTAACTACGCCAGCTCCGCTGGTGAAGCAGTTCTGCTAGGCTATAGTTCAGCCTTTATTACCTGCTCATTAGTTACCTGTCATTGTAGTATTACTGTGTCTCGCAGGCTGCAGTACAGTCTGTCTCACCCGCCCCTCGGGTGTTCATTTGCCTGCAGTATATTCTGAATCACCCACTCCTCGGGAGATTCAGCCTCTTCAGTATTGTTCCTCCAGCTTGCTGGAGGTTGTACGTTAGTGCACGGTCAGTGTACTGTTTGTACCTCACCAGCCCCTCTGGTGAGGTCTCATTAATCATTAAAGTTACGGTTGCACCAAATCACTACCCTCTCTGCTCCTTGTTTGCTATATTAGTATTATTGGTGATTCTGCAGATATATATATATATATATATGTATATACATGTATATGCATATACATGCACCATCATCTGCCTGGATTTTGACTACTCTCTGCCTGCCACCTGCACAGACGTCTGCCTCGATTTTGACTACTCTCTGCCTGCCTTTTTGTACCGTTTCACAATTCTTCAACTTTATTCATAAATTTAATTAATTCAACAAATGTGTGTTCTAGTCTCTTATTTATATGCAGAATGTCTACCAGGCTTTTATTCTAGCATATCTTGGTGAGTTATGACTCAAGAATAGAAAGCCTAAAATTCTTGAAAAACAATGTACCGCTTTTGACTCATAATTCCAGACAAAAATGCACCGCCAGGGAGGTTAATTGTAAGTTTCCCTCCTCTTAATTTTCTCTGAAGAGTAGCAACATGGGTGTCTCAAAACAACTCTTAAATGACCTGAAGACAAAGATTGTTCACAATCATGGTTTAGGGGAAGGATACAGAAAGCGGTCTCAGAGATTTCAGCTGTCTGCTTCCACAGTTAGGAACATATTGAGGGAATGGAAGACCACAGGCTCAGTTCAAGTTAATGCTCGAAGTGGCAGACCAAAAAAAATCTCAGATAGACAGACGCGACGAATGGTGAGAACAGTCAGAGTCAACCCACAGACCAGCACCAAAGATCTACAACATCCTCTTGCTGCAGATGGAGTCACTGTACATCGTTCAACCATTCAGTGCACTTTACACAAGGAGATGCTGTATGCGAGAGTGATGCAGAGGAAGCCTTTTCTCCGCCCACAGCACAAACAGAGCTGCTTGAGGTATGCTAAAGGAATAGGGTGCTGTGGTCTGATGAAACTAAAATTTCATCAGTCCACAGCATAACAAGGGGAGTTATGCGTGGGGTAAAAACAACACAGCATTCCAAGAAAAACACCTATCTACAGTAAAATATGGTTGTGGTTCCATCATGCTGTGGGGCTGTGTGGCCAGTGCAGGGACTGGGAATCTTGTCAAAGTTAAGGGACGCATGGATTCCACTCAGTATCATCCAATTCTGGAGACCAATATCCAGGAATCGGTGACAAAGCTGAAGCTGCGCCGGGGCGGGATCTTTCAACAAGACAACAACCCTAAACAATGCTCAAAATCAAAAGGGATTCATGCAGAGGAACAAGTACAACGTTCTGGAATGGTCATCTCAGTCCCTAGACCTGAACATAATTGAAAATCTGCGGTGTGAGTTAAAGAGAGCTGTCCATGCTTGGAAGCCATCAAACCTGTATGAACTAGAGATGCTTTGTAAAGAGGAATGGTCCAAAAAGCCTTCAACCAGAATCCAGGCTCACATTGGAACCTACCTAGGAAGCGTTTAGAGCAGGCATGGGCAAACTCGGCCCTCCAGCTGTTACGGAAGTCCCACAATGCATTTGCCTTTATGAGTCATGACTGTGGCTGTCAGACTCCTGCAATGCATTGTGGGACTTGTAGTTCCGTAACAGCTGGAGGGCCAAGTTTGCCCATGCCTGGTTTAGAGTTTCTGCAAAAGGAGGATCTACCAAATATTGATTTCATTTCTTTTTTTTGTGGTGCCCATTATGCACCTGCCTAATTTTATTTAAACAATTATTGTACACATTCTGTAAATCCAATAATTTCACTTCTCAAATAGCACTGTGTGTGTCTATATGATATATTTAACTGACATTTGTTATCGTAACAACCAATGATTTATATAGGAAAAGCATGAAGATTAACAAGGTTGCCCAAACTTTCATATCCCACTGTGCTTACCTAAGAGGGATCCTACAGATGCTTCCCACATTCCCTTGGAGATTACCAACACCAGGGGCATTCTTTCAGAACGCAAAATAGCCACACACACACCCCGCCACGCACGTAAAAAACAGCAGTACTGTGCCAGCAATTGCTCGTACATGGTGGGGAGCATGGCCACGCACACATATCCGATGATGTCTTCCCAGGAGTCTGTGCGTTGCAACAGTGGAGGCCAGGAGGGCGTAGGAAGGCTCTGGTGAATCCAAAGTCTTCCCTCTTAAAAGACAACCATGGCAGTTTCTAGGCTAAATTTCACCCAGGGCGAGGGTGTAAAAATTGTGCCCCCCACTCCAGTGGACTCGTGAACCCTTACTCTTTAGGGACAGTCACACAGCCACAGGTCAAAATAGATCTGCCTATTTACTAGTGACCAGCCACTCATCCAGGAGGAAGCAGGGACCAGGAGAACACACAGGTGAAGAGAGCCCAGAAAGCCGACTCCTCCATGGGCACCACGCACTGACAGCCCGCAGTACCGCTACAGGACATCAGGTGTCATCACGAGGCGGTGATGTGATGATGACTTGACGTAGACGCAGGCAACCCAGGAGGTGTCAAGGAAGGTGATTGTGCTGGTGTTCTCCTTTCTTCTTCCAATCAGCTGCACCAGTCGTCACCGCCTCCCTAGCAGTTATGTCCTTCTGCCTGCACCCCCCTTGTTCTATTTGCCGGTATGCACCCAGGGCGGTTGCCCTGTCCGCACTGCTCAAGAAACTGCTCTGAGGACAACTAAGGTGACATGTGAGATGATGAGATGGACATGTGTATGTACAGTGCCAAGCACACAAAACAATGCTGTGTTCCTTTTTTTTCCTTTCTCTGCCTGAAAGAGTTAAACATCAGGTATGTAAGTGAAAGTTTCTGTCCGGGTCGGACTGGTTAAGACTATAGCATAACCCTCACTGATAAGTAATTACAGCCATAAAACACTTTCCTGTCAGTAAATGGCTTTTTGGTACAGGAAAGAGATTAAAAGGGTCAATAATTCATAGATTTGAGCTGTAGCATACTTCAGTGAAGGTGTTATTGAGCAGAGACAATGAAACAGTAAAAACTTAAAAACTAGATTGAAATATAAAATAAAACTGTGGGAAATCTAAAAAAAAAAAAAAGTAATTTTTAGGAGGATATATACAATTGTTTTTCTCATCAGTTTATTTTCACCTAAGATGTTGTTTTATTATTATTATTTTTTTTACTTTAATTCTCCTTGGTACGCTTTAAAGAGTAACTGTCAGGCTGCAGAAGCTAATTTAAACCTCTATTCTCCTGTGTTAAACAGTTTAGAAGGAAGCTCAAAAGCCATTAGTGAAGATAAACATTTCAGTTACCTTTGATGTGTGCTTATCTTAAAGTCTGTTATAGACCCATAAAGACGCAAGCCGCAGCTAAACTGCAAAGCATTCTGGGGCCCTCCCCTCGGCTGCTAATGAGACGGTACAGGAGCTTCTAATCAGTCCAGCCACAGCACAGATAAATCTCCGGGCAGAGTACACTGCAGGACTCAGCTATTGTTCCTAGCCACATGGCTCATTAATATTCACTGCACACCGTGTTGTTCAAGAACGAGCTTATCTGTGATCAGAAGCAGGCAGGACATGACGACACATTTGGCTTCACAAACATGGAGCCTGCCATGAGCTGTCAGGAGCATCTATCTCTGCATATACTATATACAAATTCTGTGAAATCCAAACGTGGACAGTGAAATGCATATGTAATGTAAGTACAGCCAATCTTTAGCTACTGATATATGTGTTTATTTTCTCTGAGACCCTATACCTAACAGCTCCTCTTTAAGATAGCTTGTTTGTCTTATATTATACCACATATAAATTCTGTTAGATTCATTTAAAACTCAAATTCAGTTCAGCCATTTCATTCTGCTAATAAGTGACATGTTGATTGAACGGATTGG